>NC_139023.1:4294949-4478217 GCF_964662115.1 Mustela nivalis
CAGGCACCCCTGCTGAAGGCCTTTTAAATGCTTTCTCATTTACGTATCAAGATAACTTTATAAGGTAGGACCTATCCCGACCCCCATTTTAAAGTGAGGAATATGTGGGTTTGCAAAGTAAAGTATCTTCCCGAAAGTCACACATTGGAGAGCATGACCCCAGGGCCCTGCGCTGAACCGTGGCGCTGCTCTCTGCCGTATCCTGCCCTCTCATTCTCCCGTAGGATTACGACCCTTACACAAGCATTGGAGGTCTTTGGCAGGGTCACTTACAACAGCCCTGCATCCGGAGAGGGCCGTGTTCCATCACAATCATCAGAAACATGCACTTAGCACCTACCAGCGGGTCCAACGGATGCGAGGCCAGAAGAATGGGAGCAGAGGGTTGCAGCGGGAGAGCTTTCCCTGGCGCGCCTCGTTATCTGTGTTCCCCTCTCTCTGCGGTGTCTGTCAAGGGATCGTCACCCCGTTCAGGTTCTCACCTTCCTCCTACTCACTTACACACAGAACCAACAGGCCTGGATTCTGAACCTCCGCTTCCCTGCTGCGCAGCCTTGGGCCAGCAACCTAAGCTTCCCGGGCCTCATTTCCCGCCGCTATGAAATGGGGATGCTACGGATACATACAACCACGCTCTGTTGCACGAAGTACTTAAGACAGAGACAGAAGTTACTTAAGACATAAATAAATACATTATTTATGAATGAATGACGAACACATGAGACCCACAGTCTCTAGCACAGCGCTCGGCACATGGTCAGTGCGATTCAATTCATGCAACAGGGACTGACTATCCTAACCTCAGTCCTACAGTCCTTCACCCATGTGAAGAGCATTTAGTACTTCGGAGGACAACCGCATCACTGTTTCCTGTGCTGCGGACACCGACCTGGGGCAACTGGCAGGAAAGGCCCACTGTCCCATGTCACACACCACTGTCATGAAAACAGATTGTGCGCCCACTTTGAATAGGGACGTGGGCTAGGAATCTAGGGATGTATAACACATGCATTGGTACCCACAATGGTTCAGTGGGTGGCGTTTTCTATGTCAGAGCACACAGTCAATCCCTGGGAAAGGAAAGGTATGAGATAACAGAAAATACATATAGATTCGTCTCTACTCCGTCCCTGGCACAGAACTCTTAAAACTCTTGTCATTTCCGAAGTGAGAAGAGCATCTTCTAATATGTGATCTTTGCTAATGAAGAGGAGACTCTGGGCGGGCTCCGGATGGCTCCTGGATGGGGGCTGTGAGGTCAAACCGTGACTAGAATGTTAAAACGGTCATCCCTGCCTCCCACTCTCTTGAGAGGGGAGAACGGCTAACGAGGGGTTGAGTGATGGCCGTGCCTACGTGATAACGCCTCTGACAGTACGTAGTCCCGAGAGCTCCTGGGCTGGTGGACACACGAGGGGCTGGGAGGAGCGCTCACCAGGAGATGACACGGACGTTCCCCGCGCCTTCCCACGGACCTCAACCTTCCCTCCGTCTCGTTCATCTGCATCCTTTTTCATACACTTTTATAATAAACCAGTAAATGTAAATAAATAGTTCCCTGGGTTCTGGGGGTCAGTCTAGCAAACTAATCGAACCCAAGGAATCTCTGATCTCTAGCTGGTGGATCAGACGCACAGGTGATCACCTGCACTCATGGTTGACATAGGAGTTGGGGACGGGGGTGCACCTTGTAGGACTGAGCCCTTTGCTCTGAGACCTAATGCTAGATCCAGGCAGATAGCGTCAGGGTGAGTTGAATTGTAGGACATCCAGCTGGTGTTGGAGATTGCTTGTTGGAACGCACCTGTTCCCCCGACATTGGAAATTGGTGATCCGTACCTCTAGAGAGAAAAATCCACATTCTTCCTAGTTTTGTGTTTTTCCTTTTACACTCGGCCCTTTACTGACTCAAGATGAAGGCTACTCCTGTCCTCACAGCGAGGCCCCATCGTTCAAAGAAGCCAGGGGGGTAGGGAGCCAGGGAAATGTATGCTTCCCTACTTCCTTGAGAGCAA
Organism: Mustela nivalis; assembly: GCF_964662115.1. Lineage (NCBI taxonomy): Eukaryota > Metazoa > Chordata > Mammalia > Carnivora > Mustelidae > Mustela > Mustela nivalis. Next base: position 4,296,965 of record NC_139023.1, read on the forward strand.
CTTTGTGGCCTCCTAGAAATTATATTTATGACATACACAATGGAATGATACACAGAAGTCAAAATAGATAAAATGGGTGATAGGCAACGACATGGCTATCAGTTAGCAAAATAATATTAAATGAAAAAAGTAAGTCTCAGAGATTACATAAACACAAGACTCACTTAGTAAGGAAAAAAATTAAATGGAAAACTCTATCAAAAGAAAGCAAGGGGACGTGCCCGCTTCGGCAGCACATATACTAGAAAGCAAGGGGACAATCAACATGGGATTTGGAATGGGAGTTCGGTCAAGTAGGGAGGTTCGGGGAGGCTGGGGGGGGGACAGTCATGTGGTTGGCAGTAAGTTGTTGTAAAGTCTCAGTGTTCATGTGGGGGACAGTTTCCAAAGGGCTTACTGCATTATAGACATCGGAAAAGAGAGAGAAGAATGAACGGGAAGGGGATGCCAAAGGGAACAGAGAAAGGAGGAAGGAAGGGAAGGAAAAAACGGTGTGTGGGAGAGCGCCAGTGAAGCAAGCCATTTTCCAGAGGAAAAGAGAACAGTTCATATCAAAACCCGAAGAGGGTGGAGAGTACTTCTCCATGACCGTGGAAGATGTGGGCGAGACATGGAAGATGTGGGCGAGACATGGAAGATGTTGGGCGAGACTAAAATCTGGCATTGCCATTTCAGGAGTTCAGCCTGATGTTCAGTACATGAGAACCTACAGGCATTTGAACTCATTGCTTCTCCAGAAGTCCCGACACACTGGCCAGCTTCACAAAATGCTTCTCTCTACGGTGATGGGTAGCTTGGAAAAAGTAATGTGTCAATCAGTAAAATTTCTGAACTTTTTCCAATCCTGTCTGTACCGTAATGGTACTAGTTTCCTCTCCCGAAGCCCGGGAAGCTGAGAGAGGTATACGCACAAAGGGTTAACTGACTCCCTTAAATTCCCTTCTGGAGCTCAAATGCAGAGAGGAAAAGGAACTTCATTCATCCAATAGAGATTTATTACATGCGTTTTTATGTACCAAGCGCGTTCTAAGAATTAGGCCTAGAGCAGTGAATGCAATGGACAGAAGTCCCTGCCTTCGAACCGCTGACGCAGCAGGGCTGAGAAGAATAGCGACCTCGGGACAGGATATACCCTACGGCCAAATAGTGGAGTTGGCTCTGTGGGTTTAAATCCTGGCTCTTCCAGTGGGCAAATTACTTAATTTCTCTCCGGTTCCATTCCTGTATCTGTGAGTTAGTCGGTGCACTGTCAACTGGCTTCAGGATTAACGGCTTCATACACACTACGCTCTTCCGCATGGCGCCTGGTGCACTGTAAGTACTCAAGGAGGAGCAGCAACGACTTCTTGCTTGGTGAGACACTCACTCCCTAAACCACTGAAGCCAAAATCATGGGGCAAACTGGACACCTGACCGCCTTGATTGCTAGATTCTACAGATTTTAGTTCTCAAGCATGTACGTGGGTTTTTGTTGTCCGTTGCCATTACCCTAACTTAGGCTGACCCTTCGTGACTTGATCATAGAACGAACTTGCCAAGGGGCTCCTGCCTCTAGCTTTCTTCTCCCAGACATTTCCCCCCCCCCTGGGCAAACATCATTTGACATCATTTCCCTGATTGAAATCCTCCTGGAAGGGCACTTGGGCGGCTCAGTGGGTCAAGCTTCTGCCTTCGGCTCAGGTCATGATCTCCAAGTCTGAGATCCAGCCCTGCATCAGGCTCCTGCTCTGTGGGAGTCTGTTTCTCCCTCTGCCTGCTGCTCCTCCCCTTCCCACTCCCCTATCCCGCTCGTGCTCTCTCTTTCTCAAATAAATGAATAAAAAAACGTAAAAAATTAAAATCTTTAAAAAAAAATGGGAGGCCTGGGTGGCTCAGTCGGTGAAGTGGCTGCCTTCGGCTTATGGGATCGAGTCCCCCATCAGCTCCCTGCTCCCCATCAGTGGGGAGCCTGATTCTCCCTCTGCCTCTGTCTCTGCCTGCTTGTGCTCTCTTTCTCTGACAAATGAATAAAATCTTAAAAAAAAAGGGGGGGGGGAGAAATCCTCCTGGAATGCTCCTTCTATCCAGGACTCTCCCTTGCTTATAAACTCTTTAGCACGAGACCGTTATGATCCGGCTTCCCGCCACCAGTCACCACACCCCTGCCTTCTCCTCTGAGCTTCTATCACACTGACCTTTGGGTAGAAGCACGCACACGCTGTGCTGGTTCCTAACTCTGTGACTTTGCAAGTGCTCGGAGCTATCTGGAGAGCCTCTCTTCTCTGTCTTACTGGTGGAGTCTGTGACCTCTGATAGGCTGGATTAGAGCCAGCCTCTGCACAGCTTCTCTCTTGCACAATACCATTCCCTGAATGTGCTCGGTATGTCGTGTTGTGATTAAATGCATGTGTCTCTCTCCCCAAATAGATTTTGAGCTCTTTGGCAAAAGCAAATGAGTCTTGGTCTTGGTCTATCCAGTACGTCCTAGCACAGAGCTTGGTGCACTGAAGCCTGTTGAGGAACGGTTGCAATGCTGTTGTGATCATTTCGATGTTGCCTGGCAGTCATGAGAACGTGGAAATTGAACACTTGCCCCTCCAGGCGCAGGGCTAAGTGCTTTGAAGGCGCTACCTTACTTAATCGTTAGAAAGCCCTAGGAGAAAGGTAGGTGCTAGAATTGTCAGCATTTTACAGATGAGAAAGCTTCAGCTGAGCAGACTTTGGTAGTTCCCAGGGTCACAGAACCAGCAAATGGTAGGGCAGGAAGTCAAAACCACATGTGTCGGACTCTAAATCCTGGTGCTTTTCTTTCTCTGTGCATTTTTGGAAACACTAGAACAAGAAATAATTTGTCTGTCCTTCTGAAAGGTCTTGGGATGTTTGCCAGTGGAATGCACTGATTAAAAGCCTGGACTCCTACGTCCCAGTTTCTGTGGCTCACACGTCCATCATTCCTACTCCAGTCCCGACCAGTAACTGCAACGGGTCAGTGCTACCTCATATGTTTCACGTTAGTCAACACACTTCATCTTGGGTCACTGGCGAAGATAACATGAGGGCTTTTTTTAAAATGCAAACTTATTTTAGAGCAAAAGCAACCTTAGAAAATCGATGCTACAAACCCATTCTGGGAAAGTAGAATTTAGCACAAAACGACTCCAGTTCGTGCTTGCTGTTCTGCCGGGAAGTGGTTAGACTCATGGCTCAGCAGATGGCTTTGGAGGGCTGAGCTCTCCTCCCGCGATGCTACGCCTGGAGCGTGATCACAGCTAGCGAGAGCAGGCCAGCATCCCACCCCGCCTCACTCTAGTCTTTTCTTAGAGATAAATGCGATTAATAAGGGCATAGATAAAGCAGCAACAGCTTTTATAACAGAAATAAGTTTTAAAATATCATTGATTGCTGGAGACCAGGCACAACACAAATGTGGGCATTTGCTGAAAACAAGCAGACACGTTTCCTTTCACAAAGGCAACAACTTTTACTGAGTCTGATTACACAGTTCATGTGTTAGAATTCTACAAAGATTATCACTTCCTACGCAGAAAAATAATTCGTGTTGTATTAGCAGATCCTTCACACCATTTAAAAATTTCATGTATGAATCAGTACGGGATGTGGACGTGCTCTGCTGTGATCGCTGTTTGCTGTTACTACGGAATGATGGAAATGTCGGTTAGGAAAACGCTCTGCTGTGTACACTTGCTTCTACTTTTCATACTCTGAGAAAGGAGTGAGTAGAGCTGTTGGAAAGGCCCATCGTGGGCACAGCGACCTTCAGAGACGAGCTTCAGGACTCAGTCGTCTCCTCCACAGATCTTTAAGAGTGTGGCTTCATAGTCTCCAGAAGTATCCGACTGTAAGGAACAGGAGAGGACAGATGGAGCGTAAATCACGAGGGACCAAAACGGAATCAAATCTCACGGCTCTAGGGAATTCACTGGAGGGAGACTCACGACCCAGTTCATTCAGGAAGACGCACCTGGAGTCCGTCTTCCTTCAGACCTGAGGGGGATTATTTTCCAGCCGCACCTCTTCTTCACAATATGGAATGTTCTAATTCTTCCTCACTCATTGCAATTAAATTTCGATTTGGGTTCAAGAAAAAAAGATGGCATCAATGACCTAACACTACATAATATTACTTTCCCGACACAACTTTTCAAACTGGTAATTTTAATAATATTAATATCAAACACTTGCTCTTCTCGGAGTTAACTACTCTAATCTTATAACCCTTATAACTCTACCTGGTAGGTACCCTAAATATGTCCATTTAATGAGAGATGAGAAAAACAGAGTTTAGGAGCCTTGCTCCAAGTCCTTTAGAGAATAAGCAGCAGAGGCAGGATTCAAAGCCAGACAGCCTGATGCCTTCATGCCACGCGACCTCGCCTGACTTAGGAAACTGGAACAGCCTACATTCCCAGAGAGGATTCGTCTCAGTCCCTCTCCCCAAAGCGAGCCAAAACCCAACGTGGTTCACAACAGACACCACGTGAGATTGAGGCTTCATGTGCAAAGATGCCATATTTGCTGTGCAAAACAGGTAAACGTTTTACATAGCACCAGAGGGAAAACGTGGCTTTTAATCTAGACTGACTAACACCCTCACATTATTCTTATTTTATTCACGGCATCTTAAAGAGCGAGCACTTCTTCTCGCTTAAGTTTCACATCGGGATACGTCCGAGAGTTGGCAGGAACGCAAGGACGCAATGAACAGGGTCGTTGAGAGAAGAGGTTAGGAAGCGTTTCACAATGAGATGCAAAAGGCATTAATATACATTTTCCTGTTCGATACAGATTGCAGTTCTTCCTCTGCTGGGTTTTCGGAGGCTTGCTCTGCCATATGTTATAATCTGCGGAACCGCGGATAAACCAACTCTGTGTATTAAAACAGCTCCCGTTAGCCATCTCTGACCAAGCTGCGAACAATTTCTCGTGGTTCTATCCATTAAGCAAGAAAGCTCATCCAAGTCGCTCGACAGAGCTCTATCTAAACTCTGATCCGCGCTGACACCAAACAAAGTCCATCCTTTCTCCTACCGCTACGCCTTTACGCCGTCTAGTAAAATAGCTCTTCTATTTATATGGCGTTTTAGACATTTTATCATCATGAAAAAAGTCAATGTATTTTCAGAACCTTTGAATAGAAATTATGTCTTCCTAATTAGGCTGTATTAATTGCTCTCAAGAAACCGATGTCTCTGCCGGCATAGTTTCAACAGCGCTCCTAGCCGTCCTCTCTTCTCCCAGCCTTGACCTCACCGCTTATCCTCCACGTTGAAGCCATCTGCCAGTCATTTCTTTGCAGTGTTTTTTTAAGTTATTCCTTTTTCCATTCTGACTGTGACAAATCAACTCTAGGCTTGCATCTCTTGTCGCTAGTTTCCTTGGTTCTAGATGCATCTACTGTATTCTACAAGGTGTTCATTCTTCCTGTGTTGTGAATCACGTCCAAGGACCCCCATGTCCATCAGGCCCTTGCTTTGCCCGTAAGTAGAGCTGGCTGTTCCTCCTTCCTCGCCAGCATCCTTTCCTTTGTCCCTTTTGCTCATCTTCAGCTACCTAGTCATCAACTGTGAGTAACGCTTAAATCTCAATTTTAAACTTTCTTCTCTTCTCAATCTAGATTTTCTCCAGACAGGGTTTTCATGCATGTCCAACTACTCTGTAACATAACTGGCTCTGGAAGTATATCTCATGCCACGAACTTCTGACCCGACAATTCTACTGATAGTTTCGAAGACATCTCTAACTCAACGAGTACAAAACCAAACTCAGGAACTTTCTCTCTCACTCTCAAAAAAGAAAAAGAAAACAAAAACGAAAACCCAAAGCCTGACCTTGCAGAGGATGGCACCACTATCTGATCCCAAGTTAGGAACCCAGGAGCCATCCGTGGCCCCTTCTCTTTCTTGTTCCTTACAGCAAGATAGCGCATCAAGTCCTCTAAGTTTTAATTCCTAAATGTCTTTTCAGTCTTTATTCTTTGTTCTCTTTGCATTAGTACTTCGTACTACCCAGTCACAGTCCTTCCAGTATGACTAATAAGATAACTCAGCACCCCCGAATCTCCTTTCTTATGTCCAACTCATTCCCATGACACTACACACTTAAAATGAAAATGTGCCAGTGTTTTTGGGCAAAAGACAAAATCCTTAAACCCTGCCCAAATAGTCCGGGGTGATCTGGTCCCGCAGGCCTTACTTTCCATCATGTTCCCTTACCATGAGGTCTTTCCACTGAAATTCCTTTTCCTTCTGTTAGTATGCTCCACTGACTCTCCGACCCCGCAACCCCGGTCTGTTCTTTTTCGATCTGAATCATAACTTCCTCTTAGAAGCTTTTCCTATAGGTCAGATTCTCTTATCATATGGTCTTACAGCACAATATCTCTTTCCTTTACATTTAACATAGTTGTAATCTTACATTCCTCTGTGATTTCATAAGGGCAGGAAGCTTTTTTTTTCCCCTTTTGCTTGTAACTGTAACTCTGAGCCAGGCACATAATACACATTCAGCAAAATTTTTAACTGAATGAATGAAACACAAATTCTGGGCTCTCCAAACTCTCTTTTGACTAAATTCATCTCACCACTTGGATTTTATTTTTCAGCATTCCCCAAGGCAGACCCCTTAATCGATCAAGAGCCTTACTACTTCTTTCCACCTTTCCTTACCATATGCACATTCCTAAAGCATTCACTTGAGACCCTGCCGAGCAACATAGCACCTGCCCACAGGAGGCATCAACAAGAGTTTAGTAAATCGGAAAGGCAGGATCAAGACCCATCTGCCCAAGAAACATTCCCTATCTAATCCCAAACTTCTTTACTCTCAATTCATAGGTTAGTGTCCTCCGTACCGTACACAATCTAGTATTTCACTGTGTGCTGTCTCATACTATACTATTTATGCTACCCTCAAATCTCCGCAGAGACTATGAGTTGAGGACGGCCATTGTGTTTTTCCAGTAAAGACCCTGGAGTTGTACCATCTATTAAATAGCGACTTAATTTCTTTGCTCAATGAAAACTACCAAGGAAATGTAATTTCATCCCAATTTTGTATTAATATCTAACTAGTAGATAGTAAGAGATACCTTTGTTTTTCACCTGCCTTCTCCCTCTCCCTAGTCATCACCTAGGGAAGGTGCTAGTGAATGGAGAAATGTCCAAAGTACGGACAGAAGGCAGAGGAAGACAGAACCAAAGGTCAGATGATGTACAAAATGGAACTCTGGTTCTCAAATCATGGAAATTTAAGGATCAAAAAGATCCTATTCATCAGTATTGAAATGTAATGAGATTATTTAATATTTTATACCTAATAATGTGTATTTGTTTGTTTGCTTATTTTTTTGCAATGTGATTTGTGCTTTTGTTGTTTAAAAATTCTTTTCCCTGCTTCCGGGTCACAAGGGTAATTCTTGCATTTTCTTGGATTAACTTTCTAATTTTATCTTTCATAGTTTGGTTTTCAGTTCATCTCCAGTTTACCAGTGATGTAGTTATCCAGTTTTATTCTTTGCTGTAGAGCCAACCAGGTTTCCCAATACATTTTTACTAAATAATCTGTCCTTCCTCCACTGATTTGTGGTGCCCCCTCTAGACTGTGAGTTTCCAGAAGCAACTGCATTTGTCTCTGAGGTCTCCATTCCGTTCCATTGATTCACGCGTCTGTTCTCATTCCAAAATGACACTTAACACGATTAATAACTGCTTTGGATTATGTCAGTTTCTAGTAGAATGAGCCCTTTCCCTACCTTTATGCTCTATATTTACGGTCGATTAGTCATGACTCTTCATTCCTCCATATCAATGTTACAGTAACTTAATCAAGTTCCTCAAAGAAACCCAGCTAGAATGTTGATTGAAATTCCATTTGATTCACAGCGACTTGGACGAATAACTGACACCTTTATAATATCCTATCACATCACTCAAGTGCATATCCACTATCTCTCCATTTATTGACATGTGTTACGGCCTTTGTGACAGTCTTAACGTCTTCTCCATAGAGTTATGTAGTCTTGGTCAGGTGAATTCCTGGATAATTTATAGTTTTTCACTTCTATTTTGAATGGTATCTTAATTTTGACAGTGTAAGAGATACTATTGATTTTTACAGGTTGGTCTTTATTGGGCAACACTGCTGAATTTTTATTAGTGATGATAAACTAATTCCTATTGATTTTTCTAGAAAGATGGTTGTATTTACTGAAAATAATGAAAACTTCAACTCTTCTGTTTCAGTCTTTACACATTTTTTTTTCTTCATTTCCAGTACTGTCTAGGATCTTAGTCCTCTGTAAGATAGTATTAGGTATATTGGTAGTAGTAGTAGTATAGTATTTATTAGTATGTTGGGAGCATTGTTGTTCCGGTCCCTATTTCAAAGGAACTGCATCTAAAGTTTCTCCACTGAGTATAATAAGTCTGCGTTTGCTGTAATATGTTGGTATGGAAGCTTTATCAATTTAAGGAGGTTTGCTTCTATTCTTTTTTTAAAAAAATATTTTATTTATTTATTTGACAGAGAGAGATCACAAGTAGGCAGAGAGGCAGGCAGAGAGAGAGAAGAGGAAGCAGGTTCCCTGCTGAGCAGAGAGCCCGATGCGGGGCTCGATCCCAGGACCCTGAGATCATGACCTGAGCTGAAGGCAGAGGCTTAACCCACTGAGCCACCCAGGCGCCCAGGTTTGCTTCTATTCTGAATTTGGTGACTTTTTTTTTTTAAATCATAAATAGGTATTGATCCTTTTCAAAAGCTTTTTCTGCAAAGATTGAAATAATTATATAATTATCTTTTATATGTGTGGAATGTGGGCAAACACATTAATTAATTTTCTGATGCTGAGCCGTCCTTTTATTCCTGGGCTAAACCTCACTTGATTTTGATGTATTTTTTTAATAAACTGATATATTCAGTTATTATTTTACTCTTTGTTATCTATGTTCATAAATGAAATGAATATGCAATTTTCTTTTTCCTCTGTCTTTGGAATCAAGATTATACTAAATTCATGGAATTAACTAGGCAGGTTTCATTTTTCCTATTTTCTGGTCCAACCTGTGTAGACAGGAATATCTATTCCTTGAGAGTTTGGTGAAATTCACCTGTGAGTCTATGTGAGCCTGGGATTTGGGGGGAGAAAGGTCTTTGACTTCCTTTTTCATTTGTTTCACGCTTATTGATCTAGCTCAAGCTCTCTCTTTTTTTTTTTTTTTCCCCAATCCAACCTTAACATTTCATTTTTAAAACATGCACATTAGGTGATAGAAATGAAAAAACCTCATGTAATTTTAAATTACATATTGAATTCTTTAGCAATGGATCTTTCTTTTCTATCAAGATACGCATAGCTTAGATGTGTCCTAATATAAGCCTCAATTAGCCAGCCATCAGGGGAGGGAGAACTAATGGTTAATTGAATTTTCTAATTTGCTGAGGGTGAACTGAAGGCCTTGTGTTTCAACCTTGTTACGGGCAATCTTTATAAAATGTATGATTCTACTTTTCTGCCTTAGTAAGTACAATATGGTTAATGTTATTAAATCTTCCCGTGTTGATTGAAACTATCGTAATGTGTCAGAATCGATTCAACTGCATTGAGCGGGAGCTGATGAAATCCTCGCTAAGCCCTGGGCGCAGTCTGAGGGCTGCCTCTCTGAGTACGTTCCTGATTCCAATGTAAGCATGTATGTTTCCTGCAAAGGTTTAGTGTAAAAACAAAAGCTCTGGCTGAAAGAAAAAAAAGGATTTGATTTTGTGAATGAATCTAGTCGATTCAGTGATGTGCAGACAGAGAAGGTTGCTAATGTTTACCGAGATTACGAGTGTACTTACGTCTGCCTCAGCAATCCCACTGACCCACGAGAATTTATCCCTTTGATACACCTGTACCTGATGGAACTTTGTATGCATATCACAACACCGTTTATAACAGCAAGAAACTGGAAACATCTCTTGACATGGCAGGTGCAAATATATAAATAAAAGAATGATATGTCGCTGTTAAAAGAACGAGAAAGTTCCTGTAAACTGTAAACTGAAATAAGATGTGCCCCCAAAGTACAGAACCATCTGTATCCTGCGTAAAACAAGAGGAAATTGGACTCTGCTAAAACTAACATGACATTGTATGTCAACCAGACTTGTGGTAAAAATAGGAAATTTAAAATGTGTGTTTTCCTTTCCTTCTCTTGTCATCAAGAAAAGCTGAAATAGGGCACCTGGGTGGCTCAGTGGGTTAAGCCGCTGCCTTCGGCTCAGGTCATGGTCTCAGGGTCCTGGGATTGAGTCCCGCATCGGGCTCTCTGCTCAGCAGGGAGCCTGCTAGCCTGCTTCCCTCTCTCTCTCTCTCTGCCTGCCTCTCTGCCTACTTGTGATCTCTCTCTGTCAAATAAATAAATAAAATCTTTAAAAAAAAAAAAAAGAAAAGCTGAAATAAATAAAAATACCATAATATCCAAAACAGGTAAATAACTTGCAAGTACAATGCACAAAAGAAGAACAGTTAATGGCCACTAAACCTGAAAAAAAAAATGTTAAGTGTCTATTATGTGCCTGGGATTTTAGAGCTAAAAATAATCACCATCTTTAGGAGACATTTTGTTATCACTATTTTAAACTCAGAAAACACATTTATGCACTGACAGGGAGAGAGAAAACTCAGTCACATATCTCTCCGTTTTAAGGATTATACAAGACTGAGCGTGGAGAAAGACAAAATGTATTCTGCTATTTTTAACAGGAGACTTACTTTAATTGCCGAGTACAGGGAATAGCCATAGTGCTTCTTAAACTCCGCTCGAATGTCCAAAAGGTCCATTTCTGATCTGGAAACCATGATTCGGTTCAGAGTGAACTCATCGGTTCCAGCACCCTGTGAAGAAACAGGTGTCCACAGGACGAACGTCCCGGGTCACAAGACAACATACAGATCTGTATTTGCGGGAAACAGACACGGCGCACAAAATATTCAGCCACAGGGACTCTTCTTCACTCGCTTGTCATCAAACGTCATCGTTCATAGATTCAAGAAATATTTTTTGAGCGCTTACTCCACGCCACCACCGTGCCAAATGCTGAAACCAGAAGTGAGAGCCAGGCCTTCCGTTCTGTGAAGGTCACACGACGGAATCCAGCCCGTGGGGTACTGAGGCCTATGGGACTGGACGCCAGGAGGGCCGAAAGCAGAGCACGGGTTAGGAAGGGCCTGTCTGAGAAAGCAGTGTTTGACCGGGGGCCGAAGTAACCCCCCAGAGGAAGAAGTCTGCTACATGTCAGACCCGGCTCCGCGCACTGGGCATGCGGCAGCCGACGGCTCTCATCCTACCGCGGCTGGCACGGAGGCTACGTTGTCAAGGATGGAGGGACCAGAAAGAAAATCAACACGTTGGTTATATAAACAGTCACAAGAACCACGGAGTGGAGTGTGACCGAAAGGAAGCCAGTCCTCCTGCTCAGTCGCGAAAGACCCCTCTCGCCCGGTGACCTGAGAGATGAGACGAGCCACCAGAGGTCGACCCGGAGGAGGTCCATCGCCGGCCGAGAGGACAACACACGCAAAGACTGCGCTGTGGGAAGACAGCTGGCTAGTCAAGGACAGAGAGACGGCCCGGGGGGGGGGGGCGAGGCATAGAGGGCAAGGCTGGGGGCGGGGAACGGGCTAACCGCAGAGAGTCGGGCGAGGCTAGTCACTGAGCGACGGGACACGGGACAGCCCTCGGTGGGGGTGAGGTGGGGGACATGATGTGTTCACTTTGGACATAACTTTGAAGGCACATGGGCACCTCCATAGGAAATGTCCAGTAAAGAGACGGAAGTAAGCATCTTCTAATGTGCCAGGCTCAGGGCCAGGACCTGGAGATAGAAAGAGCTAGAAAAACGCCTGTACTCAGAGACCTCATCATCTAGCAGCAGCAGCAGATGGGGAAGCGCAGGGTTTCTATGGCATGAAAGGCTGCTGACTCAACTTGGCTGATTTTAAGAAAGACGCTGGAGAGGCCACTGGGCTGCATGGGTCAGGCTTGAGGTTTGGGGTTCTACACCAAGTTTTACTGCCTTCATGGACTGTGAAGTAGGGGAGATAATTTAGTTAACTCCTCACTGTACCTGTCCCTAGAATGCTTAGGACATTCACTGTCAGCCTCCGAGACAAAAGAGGACTCCTCCAGGGAGGGAAGGAACACGACATGCCCTCAGTATGCTGCAATACAGTTCAATATTCTCCTGCAGGGAGAAACTTGCAGACCCACCTTTAAAGCCTGATGAAGTCTTTCAGCTAAAAAGGCAGGCGTGTTTCTGGCACAATGAACTGTTACAAAGAGGAAAGGAAAGTTCAGTTTCATTGAATAGAAATTGAGTTAATCTACGGTAATATGCTTTTTACAAAGACTCTCTGCGTCACCGTACTATTCAGCCCCCTCATGACTGCCAGTGTTATTTAGGATGGAGCAGTGAATGCTTCACCTGAATTTCAAAGGCTCGTCACGTGGTGCTCACAGGGAACTTCAGCACAGTCCTTATCTTTAGTCAGGGGAAAACGGAATTATCTGCCCAGGAAGCTCCGCAGCAGCGGCTGGCTCGTCTCCGGATCCCAGAGCAACACCTACGCGTACACTGAGAACTCCCTGGGGTGGACGCTTGCCCCATTCCCAGCGTCTCTGACTGCTGATAAAGAACTTGGGCCCAGAGACTGCAGAGCCCTCCCGGGGTGGGGGGAGTGATCGCCTTATATAACAGTGTTTGTGTCCGCCTGTTCATCCATAGCTCCGGGACCAGCTTCGGTCTGCGCTGGACTCTCTGTTCGATACTCCTGGGTAGCTCGGCCAAGACGGGGAGCCCTAGAGTTCTGACCTGGGCTCAGCCTTGGGGGCTACGGAGATCTTCCCCAAATAGCCAAAGAGGGCCAATCACTAAATTTAGTAAATTACTCAATGACTCCATTTTCAAAAAGCCTCAGTAAAAATGACAATAGAAAAGTAATGTTTGGGGAGGGGGGTGCCTGGGTGGCTCAGTGGGTTAAAGCCTCTGCCTTCGGCTCAGGTCATGATCTCAGGGTCCTGGGATCGAGCCCCGCATCGGGCTCTCTGCTCAGCACGAAGCCTGCTTCCTTCTCTCTCTCTCTGCCTGCCTCTCTGCCTACTTATGATCTCTCTGTCAAATAAATAAATAAAATCTTTAAAAAAAAAAAAGAAAAGGGGGGAACCTGGGTGGCTCAGTTGTTAAGCGTCTGCCTTTGGCTCAGGTCATGATTTCGGGGTCCTGGAATTGGGCCCCGCATCCAGCAACCTGCTCTGAGGGAAGCCTGCTTCTCCCTCTCCCACTCCCCCTGCTTGTGTTCTCTGTCTCACTGTCTCTCTCTGTCAAGTAAATAAATAAAATCTTAAAAAAAACAAAGAGAAATGTAATATTTTTATCTCTCCAAGAATTTACTAATCTAAGCACGGTGACAAAGTTTAAAGGCAAAGTAAAACCCCAAAAGATAACTTCTTCGTGCACCCATTTAACAACATTTGTGGAGCATATCGTGCGCCCTGGGGACTGGGCTAGGAGCTACGGGAGCCTAAGGTTGGATCACTCTGGATTCCTACCTGAAAGGAGTGAAGCTTCATGTTGATTTAAAACAAGTGCGAAGTAACTCCGTTTATATGCACTGAAGAGCTTACCTATAGCCAGAAGCAGGTCTTCAAAATGCCCCGACAGCTCTCCTTTTATGCTGTCCTCAATGTCCCTCTGGCTGATGTTTCTGTATTCGTCAAATGCTAAAAAGCAGCACCACAGAAAAATATTTAAGGCATTCCTGCTGACCATACTTGAATACATTCCAGTTTTTTATTTGATATACAGCAAATCAAGTTAAGCATCAAACTCAAGAACTCCTTCTTTAAACCATCAAAGCCGGAAAATGGAAGTTTTGGTTCTCGTTTTTTTAAAATGATCTACAATAAAACCCAAACCTCACAGGCCATTTCCTTCAATCATCTTTCTCTCTCCTCCCTCTCCCCATCCCCAGGTTGATGGAATTTAAAATAGCTTGAAAGGTTAAATTAAAAACAATTTAATTTAACCCAAAGGTGGGTTACTTGGAAATTCTAGAGCACTTGGGAAACAATAGTGTGGTCCTGGGTCAAGTATGTCTTATCTGCTTATGCAGATTTCTGTCTGCTGAGTAAACCCTTCCCTAGCGCAGCAGCAGCACGGCTGATTCACGCTTGCCAGACGTAACGTCTCGATCAGTTTTTGTCCAAAAGCAGAACCTAGAGGCCACCCAGGACACAGGCATACTTTGTAAGCCAAGTCAATTTTTCCCTAAGAAATTCTGAAAAATCTTTGGAGAGAAATTGGGGATTGTTTGGTTTTTACTTTTCAAATAAAGGTACTTATAAAGCAACTATAATATACTATTACTAGTATTTTATAAAATAAGTGACATTTTGTGCCAAGATTAAGAACTCAGAACTAAAGTCTCAGAACTAAAAGGTCACGGTAACAGCCTTGTGCCTCCTCATTTCCCCATGGACTCCGCATAAGCCTAGTCACGTGCTGGGGCTGCTCTCCACCGTGCCTGGAGGCCACAGCGAGACGCTCACGGCCGATGGAGTTCTGGGCTTCTGGGCGCTCTTGCTTCCAGAAGGTTCGGGAGATACAGGAGGGAGGGGGTGGCTCCTCAGCAGTCTCCCGGACCAGCAGGTCTGACCGAAAGAACGATGCCGCCTTTCCCCCATTGACTGTCACATCCTTATCAACACTTGACGGACACGGCCGTGCCTGTTATTTCTGCAAAGTGGCTCACGAGGGAAGAGATGTGTTGGAAGCCCTGCTTCAGGCTCCTCCACCCCACCGCGCTCACCCCAGAGGGCTCCCCCTGGCCTCCCCCCTGCTGCCCCCTCCCACCTGTTCCCGGTCAGTGCCCGGCCACTGTACTCCGCCTCCAGGAAAGAGAAGAGTTGGCTCAGTTCTCCCTTGGGCTGGAACACAGCTCCCATGTGTGCTCCTGAATTGCTTATATATATGCACATAGAAGAGCCTTTGCAATGTTTAACTTCACTTCCCAGAATTGTGTATATTAAACCTCAAAACATTTGCAAATACAACACAAAGCGAAAAGGGGTTGTCCTGTGAGCACGTACTCCGCTTCAGTTGAGGAAAGCTCCTCAAACACAGGACCTCGGTGAATTTGTCTTCATCTGTGCCCCATCGGTTCTCCCCAGCATTATAGAGAATCTATTGGATGGGAAGGAAGACAGCACGGCATTACGGACACACTCTCCCTCTCCTGGCAGGGGTCGGGGGAATGAGAAGAGCGGGCGCTTTGCTGGGTTGTCGAGGTCAGGGACACACCGACGAGCCTCTCACTGTTAGCGGGCTGGGATCTGAGAGTCGGGGAGGCCGGAGCCAGAAGAAGAACCAGCACCGGGGGTGGGGGGTGGGGGGTGAGGGTTGGCGGGGAGCTAGGGGTGGGCGATGTCCAGCCTTCAGGCTTCTCCTCCAGGTGGGACAGGAGAGGACGGCCTCCGTCGGGGCCACGCGAACGGAAGGGCGGCCGAGGGGGAGAACCGTTACCGGAGATGTCGCCTTCGCTCTACTACTGACCTGGGCGTCTTGCTTGGCCAGCAGCTCGTCCACTTTCAGACTTTCATCTCTTCTGCCCTGCACGGGGAAGATGAAGACGAAGGCAACCCTTTTAAAGCCGGGAGAGTCTAACCCTCGGTATTCTGGTCAGCAGGGCATTTTAGAGGCTTTTCTCCAGGGGCGGCCACATCGCACAGAGGAGTCAGGCTCTCGGCTCCTGTTCTCGCTCTGCTGCTCCCTGGCCCTGGAATTTGTACCAATCACACCATTTTCTGAGCCTTAGTCTCTTCCTCTGAAAACTCAACGATCTTTTTTTTTTTTAAAGATTTTATTTTTTTGACAGAGAGAGATCACAAGTAGGCACACACACACACACACAGAGAGAGAGAGAAAGAGAGAGAGGAGGAAGCAGGCTCCCCACCGAGCAGAGAGCCCAAAGCGGGACTCAATCCCAGAACTCCGAGATCATGACCCGAGCTGAAGGCAGAGGCCCAACCCATTGAGCCACGCAGGCGCCCTGAAAACTCAAAGATCTTAAAGGGATGAAAAGATAAGCCACGGAATGAGAAAAAATATTTTCAAACACATATCTAATGCTGCACTTATATCCAAAATATATAAAGAGCTTCTCATACTCACTTAAAGCAATGAAAACCTAATTAAAAATAGGCAAAAGATCCACACGGATTCAGAAAGTACACGAAAAGATGCTCAATGTCCTATGTCATTAGGGAACTGAATATTCAAAAGATGGGGTCTGCAAGCCCAAATCTGTGAGGCGTTGCGCAAACATATGCTCCCAGAGGTCTCTGAGCAGGACGGCACACCCATTTGCACACATGCATGAGCACACAGCAGCCAGAAGGCAGTGAGCAGTATGGCTTCGGGGCACGTGTTTCGAGTCCAAAAAACGGGGATTCCCAGGCTTCTGCTCTGACTATAGCTTTATTTGGACAAGCTACATGCAGCCATAAAAACTTTGCTTTGGGGGCACCTGGGTGGCTCAGTGGGTTAAAGCCTCTGCCTTCGGCTCAGGTTGTGATCCCAGGACCCTGGGATCGAGTCCCACATCGGGCTCTCTGCTCAGCAGACCCCATCTTTAAAGTTTTCACCATTTGAAGTAACTGCAACCATCACAAGGACACAGTGTTTCCTACGGGACCGCAGCTCACTGGGACAACTACTGTTTCCAGCCCAGGCTGAGGCCAGTGTCGGGATTTTCTCACACATCTGGAGCTGTGTACCTTGGCTGAAAGAGGCCAGCGGGAGAGGGCTGAGATCACTTCCTCCCTCACACACACCGGTGGTGCCACCTCACACTTGACCTTGCCACCTGTACTATGAAGTCCTGAACCTCCACAGAAGAGAAAGCCTGGTGTGGCCTCATCTGGTCCTACACTGACCCATGGTTTAGCAACTCTTCCAAAGGGGCAGAGAGAAATTTGCAGCAAATCATTTTTCTGTTTGTTTTTATTTGTGCAAGCTTTTTTTTTTTTTTTTTTAAATCTGGAAACTGATATACCCATCTCTGAAGGTAATTTTTCTGTATCAAGTGTCTGACTTAATTTAAATGCCGACAAGAGAAAACTATATTCTTTGGAGTCCAGAAATGAAAATGTAAAATGAACAAATCATTTCACGAGGAAAACTGCAGCCTCCTTGTCTCCGTTTGGTTATTTTTAAACTCCCTAAAAATCATTCTTGAGCATGCAGCTTACCGGGCGGCTAAGCAATAGAAAATAAAAACTTACATCTGCCAAAGTCAACAGAGCCTTCCGGAAATCACCAGAGGTTTCAGAACTAATGTCGTCTCCGAGACTCTTCTTATATACTGAAACCAAATAAGAATACAGCAGGTCTTGACAAAGTGAAAAAACATTATTACAAAACAGAGAAAAGCTTAAATGTCAACACTGGCAAGGAAGGAGTAGGTGAGAAAATAAATCCTGCCTCTTTTTTCTAACTTCCTGGTGCTCTTCTGATAGGGATACTCTCTTCTCGGGACTGTTACATCGTGTGTGTTGTGGCAGATACAGAAGAACAGAAGGAAGTACCGTGAAAAAGCCACGGGGTGGGGGGGGGGGCAAGGCGCTAGTCGCTAGTTTGTCTTCTGATCACCATTTCATTCTTCCACCATGAGAGAACACGGTCCTTGAGCAAGACGTGCGGCCCACAACCTAAAGACAGCACTCTCGGCTTGCCTCTTAGTTTAGTACCGTAGGCACAGCTCCCCGATGAGTTTTTCTTGGTAATGAAATGGAGGGAAACCTATGTGACATCGCTGGGAAATCTCCTTAAGGTGGCCCACGCCTTCCTCCATCCTCCTGCATGATGTGTAGACTGATGCCTGGAGCCCAGGCAACCACTTTGGGACCATGAGGAGAAGGACTACATCTTAGCAACAGCATGGGCAGAAGCAAGAAGGGGCCTGGGTTCCTGAAGGTGTTGAGGAGTTTCCATACCAGTCCTGGAACTGCCTGTCTCCGACTTCTTCTATGTGTGGGAGAAAGACATTTTTATGTCACCCGAGCCACCGTCAGTTTTATCAAGCCTAACCTTAACTGTGATGTATATGGTAGACTGTATTCTGCGATACCTCTCAAAAGTGAGAAAGCTGCCTAAAAAACAGGTGCTGTTTCCCGTGACAAACACCGATTGTTGTGTTCACATATTTGGGGGCTGAACACTGGTGGCTCCTCTTGCAGAGCCTGTGCTGTGCAGCTCTACTGATTTTTTTTTTTTTTATTTTTTAAAGATTTTATTTATTTATTTGAGAGAGAGAGCATGAGGAGGGGGAGGGTCAGAGGGAGAAGCCGACTCCCTGCCAAGCAGGGAACCTGATGCGCGGCTCTGTCCCAGGACTCCAGGATCATGACCTGAGCCGAAGGCAGTCACTTAACCAACTTAGGCATCCAGACCTAAGGCATGCCACGTGGGACCCAGGCATCCCACGTCTACTGATTTTAAAACCATTTTCTGCTCCATCCAAGAGCTGGTGACTCACAGGCAGCTGACGTCACGCGACTATTCGACCTCTCCTGCATCCTTCTGGAGAACTCTGTGGTCCTACAAATGTTTCTGCCCTTTTAAATCAACAAGAGATGCTTACAGAGGGGATATGAGATTATCTAATAGCAGGAACTCTGTGGAGATAGGAACTCTTCTAGCATGATTTTAGTGTTTTTTTAACACACCGACATAGAAACTGTGCTCCCTTGGTTCTCAGAGAGGGTTCCCGGCGGCTGGAGCACAGTACAGAATCCAGGCTGGTCTTTGCCCTGGTTCCTGGGAAGCAGCCTCCAAATCCTTCAAATTTCCCCAATAATAGGAATGTCTTTGCTATTTGTGGCAGGTCCCGCAAACCACACCTGCGTTTATGCCAGCATGATGACTCCGAGTGGTGGCTGGTGTCCCCAGAAAGAGCAACCCTGTCATCGGAAGGGTCGGGGCTCTGAGCCACACGATATCAGCCTGACCTCAGGGAAAGGAAGAGGCTGGAGATGGAGCACAGTCGTGTGGCCGGTGATGCCGTCAGCCATGCAAGGGCAACGAACCTCGATAAAAACGATACCAACGGTCAACGGGTTTTCCTGGTTGGCAACTAAGTGTCGATGCGCTGGAAGAAGACAGTGTGAGGACCAGGAGCTCTGCGTTTGGGACGCTCGCAGACCTCTCTGCTACGCGTCCTCATGTGACGGGTCCGGATTTCTGCTCTTTACAGTGAAACAGTAATTGTCAGTGCGGCTGACCCTTGAACGCTGCGGGTGGGAGCTGCACATGCCGCCTGTACGTGGGTTTTTTCAATAAATGGGGCACAATTTCTTAAATGTATTTTCTCTTCTTTTTGATTTTCTTAGAAACTTCTTTTTGTCTCTAGCTTAGTTTATTGTGAGAACATAGTATATAACTCATCCAAGATACAAATTCTGTGTCAATCCACTGTTTCTGTTACCAGTAAAGCTTCTGGTCGACAGCAGGCCATTAGTACTTAAGCTAGCGGAGGGTCAGAAGTTATATATGTATTTTGAGGGGCGAATGGGTCGTTCAGTCAGTTAAGTGGCTACCTTTGGCTCAGGTCACAAACCCAGGGTCCTGGGATCGAGTCCTGCTTTGGGCTTCCTGCCCAGTAGGGAGCCTGCGTCTCCCTCTGCCTGCTGCTCCCCCACTTGTGCTCTCTCTCTGACAAATCAATAAATAAAATCGTTAAAAAAAAAAGTTATACACGTATTTTGAACTATACAGAGGGTCAGTGCCCCTAACCCTCCTGTGGTTCACGGGCCAGCTGGCCACGAGTTCCGTGAATCGTGCTAGTGAGCTCTTGACCGAGGGAGTGGTGAGAAGCCCCGGCCTCGAAGCTCTTCGGGCAGAAGGGCGCATGGCCTGGAGCTGCTGACCCAGGGCCGCGTCTGCGGGGAGGGCCGCCCGCTGGGGACTGCGCTGTAACCTGCGTCGCCGGCCTACCCTGGGGGGTCAGCGCCGGAATCACACTGCAGGGACTGTCCCCTTTTCGCACAGCAAACAGACTACGAGGACGGGAGCTGATTTCACTGAATGCCTGTGCTCAACACATGCTCTCCGCCGCCCGTCTCACGTTCCACGCCCCAAATCACGAGCCAATCTATTAATATAGAATGATTTGAATCTCTGGCAACTATTTTCTGGTGAAAATAGTTGATTCAATGAGGCAGTGGCTGCTGAGAGCAAAATCCACCAGAGCTGAAATGCGTTACGTGGGAAGTGTCAACAGCACGGGGACGCCGCAGTTCTAGCTCAGACCTTGTTCCCAAATTCTCTGAAGAGCCACAGACCGTGGCCCGTTCTGGGGGTATCCTACTTTTTACACCCTGCCCGACAGAAATGCCTTGTGAAGGAGAGCTCGGTGGGTTTCTGGGGAGAGCCGCGGGGGCTCCTCGGTGTGCAGACCGGGGTCAAATAAGCAGATCGCACGCACACCTGTGTAGTAGGCTTGCGAGACCTCCTTCAGCTGCCTGCTCGTTCTGGTGGTGAGGATTTCAATCAGCGCGCACTCACTGGTGCCAGCGCCCTGAAAAGGAAAAGGAAATCTATTTTTAGAATACTTGAAAAGCTTAATGCCATGCATTTCAGGCTTAGTATCTTGTTTTATGCGCACAAAAAGACATTTTTGTAAATCAGCATAAGGTGGTATATTGCTCTAAAGCAGTTTTCTTGTTTTTTCATATATTTTAGTATGAAAATAAGACAGATCATCTAAACTGACATCAAAATGTCCAAGAAAATTTCCCACTCTAGTGTAAAAATCAGCTGAAGAACTGTAGGAAGAAACGCTGTAAGGGAAAAGCCCACACCATTAAAGATCAGAAATGAGTTATCGACCACGCCATTGTGTTCGGAGAGGGCCTTGCGGTTCTCTTGAATGAGTTCATCCTTCTGCTAATGCACTAGGTCAGCAGGTATCATCTTCAACCAGGAAGATTTTTTAAGCCTTAATAATGTAAGTCATGGGCCTAGTTGGTTTGGGGACCAGGTACCCTGAGTCTTGGTTATTCTGAGGTCACTCTTGTGCAGTGACTCCAAGAAAGGCCTTTTCCATTAGGACTTGATCAAATAAGGTCAGTGTAGCTTATGAACTAAAGCTGAATTCTGTCCCTTTGGGGCAGAGGTTCCAAGTTGCCCTCAGCATGTCTCCTTTTTAATTAACTAACTGATTAACTTAAAGACAGACTAATTTTTAGATCAGTGTTAGGTTCCCAGCAAAACTGAGCAGACCTCATGTCTTGTACTTCCCTTACCTTAGTAACAGAACCTCCGATTTCTAACTGAGCACACAGCTACCCAAATAGATACTCTGTTACTCAGCTTCCCGTGGAACTAAGTTCATTCATGTAATAAATTATGACCCATAGAACACATATCAAGTACCACGTACGGTTTCCGAGAGTCCGTAAGGAGAGGAAATGAACCCTCCTTGGTCTCATGACCGTCTTTTTGCCTGACGGGATAAAGATGTGGTGCCTGCGTGCTGAGCCCCATCCCGAGCCAACCAGCGGAACGGACAGGCCGGGGATGGTGAAGCCCCAAGACCGAAGGAACCAGAGTCCCTGGCAAGGGCTGGGCCGTGACACCCAGCACCGCACTGCCTGCTTTGGATTTCTTTTGCACAAAAGGGAGATTTTTCTAATCCTTGTTGGTGAAGCGAATCCTCATGATGCCCCCAGCTAAGCTGTCCCCCATGGGGCGGCCGGGGAAATGCAGGGCTCGGAGACTCTGCTGCAGATCCCGCGGCTAGCCCCAGTCGCCCGAGCTTCAGATGCGCCCCGCAGTTGACAATGAGGTCGTGCTCCCTCCACGCTGCTCTCAGCGAGTGGCCGGACAGGGGACAGGGAGGGCGTCCTGGGGCTGGGCCGCTTCTGCCCAGGGCGGCACTTCTCCAAAGGGCAGGAGCTCAGGAGCTCCCCGCCGGCCTGCCGGGGCCTTCCAGGGCTGCCTGGAGACGGAAGCTCGTTCCGTCCGAGCCGACTGCACCCCCCTTCCACGTGTGACGGACCCGAACCGCCATGAGCTTCACCCAATTCAGCCGACCCGCCCTGCTCTGTCTCCTTTCTATCCCTCGTGAGCCTCCCCCAGGAACTCTCCGGTGCGTCTCACTCCGTCTTGCCTTCTTGGGGGCTCATGCGTCCTCCACGGAAGAGACAGTCTCTCCCGACTCGGATAAGGAGGCAGAAGACCGCTCAGGCCTCGGCCCTAGACTCCGTCCTTCCCGTCAACACATGTCAACCTACTGCGTTTCAGGTTCTCCTCTTGGAACAGGAGATACGACCAAGACTGATGAACGTCCCTGCCATGACGGAGTTTTGCCTCCTAACTGGATGGACAAACAAATGATCAACAAATACACCCCCCGGGGTAATTTCAGATGGTGACCGGTATAACTAAGAATATAAAACTGAGTGAGCTGGTTGAAGATACACGGAGGAAAACGTTCCAGATGGAAAAACCATCGCGCATAAGGACCTGAAGTGGGAATAAACTTAGAATGTTCAAGCAGCGCAGAGGAGGCCAGTGTAGCCGCGCACGGAGTCGGGGGGCGGGGAGGACAGGGTGTGGTGGGCGCTTCATGGAACCTCATCGACTCGGCCGGGCTACAGTCCTCGGTTACTCACACTCAAACCTGGGTGCTGCTGGGAAGGTATTTTGTGGACATCACTACAGTCTTTAAGCAAGGGAGATCATCTTCGATAGCTTAGGTGGGCCCGGTTTAGTCAGTTAAAGGCCTCGAGAGCAGCGTGGAGGCTTCTCTGAAGAAGAAGAAACCCCACCTGTGGGCCGCAGCTCCCGCTTTGCTACGAGTCCCCCACGCCCCTTCCTAGTAGCCCCTACAGACGCCGGGTTGCCTCGTCAGATTCTTAACTATGTAACCCGCCCTCGCGGTAAACCTCGCCGCCTAAGTCCCCGCCGGCTGCTTCGGCGTCTCTGGGAAACCCTGCCTGACACAGAGAGAATTTTTAAAAATTCACGGAGCCAGGAAGGACCCAGACTGACGGGTGATGAAGGTCATGGAAAGAAGCTGGGACTTGGCGCTTTCAAGACCCCTGGCGATGTAGGCTGTGAGCAGCACAGCTCAAAAAATCACTCCATAAACATAGTTCTGGCTCTTGTGTGGTGAGGGGATTCCGGGTGGGCAGAAGCAGACGCAGGGACCGGCAGGGACCGGCCGGGAAGGTGCCGGTGGGGCCAGTCAGAGCCGCTGCTGGTGGCGCCGGAATGGCAGCGGCGGCTTCCGAGAGACACGCACACATCCGCACAGACAGACTCGCACACAGATCTGGGGACGGAGCACACGGACTTGCTGACAGATTCTGGGAGCGATGAAGCGTGAGGGAACGCAAGGGCTCAAAGATCATCCTGGTTTCTGACCTAAGCAATGGGGTCGATGGTGGCACCATTTACTCTCAATGACAACAAAGTGGAGGATCTGACTCTGTGGGTGAAATTAGGATATGACGATCCTTTCAGCCGAGGAACACGTGGGCTCCAGGTTCCGCAGCCCGTCCCCGCTTCGGGACTGCTCTTCCTCTTGGACAGCATCAGAACGACACCCAGATTTACCCTATTCATACCCACGTCTCCCGTGCGCCCCGGACGGAAGTCCCTGTTCCTGATGACACAGTCGGATCTCGGGCAGAAACGGCGCCGGCCGGGCTCCTACCTTCATGGATTTCTTCAGCTGCTTCGCATCAAACACAGCCGGAGGAGTCACGAGGGCCACCGTGAGCTGCCTGAAGTGGCCGGAGAGATCGCCTTTCAAGTCGTCTTTCAGTTCCTACAATAAAAACCCACCGCGGAAAGTGTGAAATACTTTTCCTTTCTCTTTCTACAAAGTCAGGTCATGAAAGGTAAGCGAATGCACCAACGCAGACAAAACCTGCCCATCCACGGGAATGAGCCGAAACGGCGAACTATTCCCATGGACGGCAGTCTGCGCCCCGTGACCGCTGCCAAGACGTCTGTCTTACGGCCTTTCTGACCGAAAGCCAGTGGCGGGACTTACGTAAGCGCCACAGACAGGGACTGTGCATCAAAAATGCATTTCCTCGGCCCCAGGCGCTCTCAGTACCTGGCTTGCGGTGGGGGAAGAAGACGAGGAAGGGGACCCTACCATTCACCCCGGCTTCACGAGTAGCTGCTTCTCAGTGACTGCCAGAGAGCCCTGGGGACAAGAGGGAAGGAGGTCGCCTGCCTCTGTGGGACTGTGGAGCCAGGAGGCAGCAAAGCGGCTTTGTGGCAACACCAGCAGGGGAAACCCTAAATGTAATGGGGCCGGCGTTCTGCGTGTCCTCTGGGCCTGTTTGCCCACATAGGTGCAGCCCATCTCCTCCTCTTGAAGGCAGGTAAGATGGTTTTTATTGTCAATATTTAAAGGATGTTAGTGGATTATTGTTTTTCTTGCTTTTCATTATTTTCAGCTGAGACAGAGGCGGGCGGCCTCCCAGACCACGGGGACAACGCGGACACGTACCAACACCCACCGGCCACCAGGGGGACCCAGTGAGGCGGCGGAGGAAACCTGGTTGGACCCAAGTGTTCCTAATTCTGCGGCCACCGGCTGGGCTGTCTCCTCTCTAAATGCTGACCTCTTGCGACCACCTGCGCTCAGCCCACGCCGTTACAACCGACTCTCGATTCACCTGTTCTCAATCCTTCTCACTGTGAGAAACGCGCCCCCTTCCTCCGTATTCAGAAAACCCTGACAGGCCAACGGATGGTTCATGTTCCTACACGTGAGGGTCTGGCCTCGTGGAGACGCTGGCAATTAATTTAATTTGACGGGTGTTTCCTGGGCTCCTGCTGTGTGCTCGGCATTTAAAGGCGAGTTGGACACAGTGCGCACTCCTAGCACACTCCTAGGGCACTCCTTCGAAAGCCAGAAATATTCAAAGATAAAATTTCAATAAAATATGTTAAGTATCTGGTAAAGTGTGAAGGTTAAGCGTGAAGAGGGGTGTTTCTTAAGGGGGTCTGGGAGCTCGGAGGACAGTCAGGAGTGACGCTTGAGTCGCCCCTGGAGGGTCTCTACACCTCGGCTCTCACCTGATCTCAACAGCCTGACTGCCCTGCTACCACACTTTTCCCTCCCTGGTTTGTGAGCCACAGAAGCTAACATAAATTTAAAAATATATAAATTAGCCTTATAGTATTCCCTTGCTTACAGCCTTGCAATGATTCTCTTTTGTTCTTAGAATAAAACCCAAACTGTGTACCACGACCACAAAGCCCAGCTCACTCTAGCCCCCTCCAGCCCCATCTTTCCCATCCGCTCCCCGTACGCGCCACACTCCCGCCGTATGGAAAGTCTTTTCGTTTCTTAAATGGTCTCAGTTCGTTTTTGACTCAGGGCTTTTGCACGTGTTGTAACGTCTGTCTGAAATGCTCTTCCCCAGATCAAGTAGGGCAGAAGCCTTGGTATGGTTGTGCTGTAGTTGAGAATAATCCTGGTAAGCCTTCCCCACCCTACTCCAAGGAGCCATTCCGCAGCCGCTCTCTGCCGTATCTTCCCGTCTGGATTCTTGCAGAGCACTTACCGATATCTGAATTTATTTACTTCTTATCTTCCTAATAAAATGGTAGCTCCATGATAAAAAAGAAGGGTCTGATTTTTAGACCAGTGAATCTCCAATGTCGAGGTCGTCTCCCGACACATAGTTTATTACTGAGCACACACCGTGTGGAACAAAACACAAACGTCCTTGTACGTTCCTGCACAGTAAGCTTTTGTGGGCTGAATGAATTAAATCCACAATTACAAAGATATTTTAGAGTTGGAAGAGAAATTAAAGGTGATCTAAGACAAGACCTATCGGACAACGGGTCAGATAACACTAGGCGGGTGTGTCACCTCGTGCGTGGAAACCTCTCCAGTAGCAACCCTGAACTCCACCCACCGGGTTCCAGAAACATCCCTCTCTCCCCTCCAGGTGTGATAATGAAAATGTCTCAAGGCATTGCCAGATATCCTTTGGGGAGCAGAATCACTCCAGGTTTAAAGCCTCCGGTCTCAGGCCACCCTCCTTATCCAACAGGTGAAAAAATTAGGGCCCAGAAAGATCAAATAACATGATCAAGGCCATTCAGCCTGTTACGGGCCAGCTAGGACTCGCAGGCCAGGCTCTGACCGGGTACACACAGTACTTCCTGTTCCACTTGGCCTGAAACAAAAGATCTCTGGTGCAGTCACGTGGGAGCATCCCTGGTCCCCAGTGATCAGCTCTTTGCTGGCTGTCCTGTCAATCATACCTTTCCATACGCCGCTTGGTATTCCCGCACAATCAGCTGCCGCTGTGCATTCGTCCTTTCTGTCAGAATGTTGATGAGTGCTTTCTCGTCGGTTCCTAAATGAAAGGAAAACAATTTCACTCGCCATCAACCCAAAGGTGCTTAATATCTGTCGTGAACAAAAGAAAAATGATTAATGGCTTGAAACAAATGCAGAGAGGAAAGCGTTCTGATTTTTAATTTCCACGTTCTTACCGGGTTGGAATATTTGTTTCTCCACCAGCTTTTGGAAAAGCAAAGTGATTTTGGAGAGTTTGGTCGGCTGGGGGGAGCGATCATGGTCCACATACCCTCTCTGTACGTCAGACAGGGGGAGTTGTGCAAGCCACGCACGGCTTCTCAATCTGATGAGCTGCTCTCACCGTGATGAGGTCAGTTACTGTCTCACCGCCTGTGCTCTCCTCGCTCCATACTTGGTACCAATTTCTTTTTTCTCTAGAAAAAAGGAACTGATGTGTTCTGAGAACCTGCCGTATTCTAGGCCCCTTTAAGTCACTGTCATAGTTAATATTCACAAAAACTCTGGGCAGTGGGTATGAGGAAGTCGTTCCAAAGATGAAAACACTCCTAATTAGAAAGGTTATGTCACGTGCCCAAGTCATGCCACTTTTAAGTGGTGTCGCAAGAACGGGAGCCCAGATCTCTGACCCCAACATTTGTCTCCCTCTCCGGCCCGGCTCTCCTTCAGACATCCCAGACCCGTGTGCTTTGGCTCCGGCTGGCGGTATCGGTGGGATGCCGGCCTGCTGGAGATGCCCTCGAGGTCACAGTTTTCTCGGGGATCCCAGCAGGAAGCTAGTGAGGGAAGCTGTGTCTGCCTCCTTTGCAGGAGAGCACTCGCCCTGGGTTGGGGGGCGTGAGCTGGCGTGTGCCTGGGGCTTGCACGATTAGAACGGCGCAGAAGATTGGCGGGAACTCCAGGCTCAAGTTCTCGGTGTTGAGGTGACCCCCCCACACGGCTACACGGGCCAGTGGCCCTGGTACATGCTCTACAGCAGGGATGGGGCAAAACAAACAGTGTCCTCGGTTAGCTGCTGGGCCTCCATGAAAGGTCCTGCCGCCCACCCCCCGGAACGCTGGTCTTGCTTTCTTTCATAGTGTTAAGTAAGCACAGAGCTAGATCAGAGCCTAGCTGTGTCCCATGAGTCCGATGGTCAGTTTGAACCTCTAGTGGCATCTGAGTTGGCACACGACTGAGCACAGCCAAGTGCACAAGTATCTCAGAATCGGATGCTCCGGGTCGAATTTCTTCTCTTTCTTCTCTGCCTCAACTCTCATTCCGTGCTCGCTCATCCGTGACATCACTACGGATGGAGTCACCCAACCAAACCCTGGCAGTCATCCTACACTCCCTTCTTTTCTTCACCCCTACATTGTAGCGACCATCTGCATCTCTCGAATTTGTCCTCTCCTCTGCCCCTGCGCACACATCACTGGTGCACACACATCAGCCTCCTGATTTGGCCCCCTTACAATTCATACAGTACATGATTGCCTCGGTAAGTTCTTTAAAATGTGCCTGAGCACGTCCGTCCCTTGGGTGAAACCCTAATGGTCTAGCTCCTGCCCAGGTCTCTGTTCTCATTTTCTGCCCTTTCTCGGCATCTCTATGCCTTATGCCCCTAGACTCCAGATCTAACCCGGCCCAGACTCCAGACGTAATCACCCCCCGACCACCGATAGCTGTGTGAAGCTTGTATACGAGGAGGTGCTTCTTCTCTTCGTTTCTCACACACTTAGGACCAGAAGCTAAAACAAGCTGTCTCGTGGTTTCAGAGACGGGCTCTGACACATCCCTAATGCAAATACAATGATGACACCTGGTTCTGGACCTAGAACACATCAGTTTTGGTCCTCACAAGCATCTCGGAGTAGGTCTGCAACCCCAAATGCAAAAATGCATGAAGAAACGTAACACTAAGAAAAAAAAGACAAACAGGGGTGCCTGGGTGGCTCAGTGGGTTAAAGCCTCTGCCTGAGGCTCGGGTCATGATCTCAGGGTCCTGGGATCGAGCCCCACATTGGGCTCTCTGCTCGGCAGGGAGCCTGCTTCCTCCTCTCTCTCTGCCTGCCTCTGCCTACTTGTGATCTCTGTCTGTCAAATAAATAAATAACATCTTTAAAAAAAAAAAGAAAAAAAGACAAGCATTAGAACGGAAGACTATTATTCCATTCGATTTGACATCAACCTCTCATGGAGTAATCTCTCAACACGGAGCATAAATGGGGAAGGCATAGAGATAAATGAAGAAATAATTGCCATTTAAAAGCAGAAAAAAAGAAAAAAGAAACCCAAATAACAGAAACGAGATAATATTACACTGATATAAAAACCTGAGGAGGATATTTCATGGAACTTGACAGACTGACCCTAATATTCAGGTATGGGGGGAAGGGGAAGTGGTCCAAAGGGCCAAGAGAAGCTCTTGTCTTACTCAACACTAATTATAAAATTCGAGTAGTCCTTATGACAGGGTGATACGGAGACAGGGACGGACAAAGAGACCAATGGAGCGTAACAGAAAGCAGAGACAGAGAGACGTAGAAGACGAAAGTGGCCTTACCACTCAGTGTGCAAAGGGGGTGCTCTTCAGTAAATTGTGCTGGGACTGTCAACTAGCCACGTGAGATAAAAACGAAATTAGGTGCCTTTAAATAAACTACACAAACATTAATTCCAGGTAGATGGAAAATCCCAAAGTGAACAATAAGACTGTAAAACTCTGGGAAGAAAATACAGGAGAATATCTTTAGGAGCTCATTATAGAAAAAGGCACATGGGAAAAATACTGGTAAACTTGTTTCCCTGCTATTCAAGATTTCTAGGCAATAGAAGTTACTAGAACCGATGTTAAAAGAAAACGACAAGAGTAGGAGAAGATATTTTCATGGACTGTAACATTTTTTTTACTCTGTATCCAGAATTTATAAAAAAACACAATCTTGCCAGTCATGAGGAAGACAGTCCAACTGACAAATGGATAAAACATAAGAAGACATAATTCGTAGAAGCAGCAGATGATCCAGAAAGGAGACTTTCAGTCCTGGGGGACAGGGAGGAGAGAGGAAGCAAACACACGTACAAGATGAGATACAATTCTAGACCCACTCAGTGGGGAAACCAGAAGAGTCTGACTTTAGCGAGTGCCGGGGAGGATGCGGAGCGGGAGAATGCGGAGCCAGAGAGTCTCCCGTACTGCTGGCAGGAATGCTCATTTGCATATTGATTATAGAAAGCAGTTTGGCAAAATGTCTAGTTCATTTGAAGATGAACATCTCCAACCTCGCATTCCCTTTGCTATATGCTCGAGAAATGGAAGCAAACGTGCACAAGACGTAAGCAGGGATATGCAACGCAGCAGTTCATACTGGAATAGAAAAGAATTGTAGGCGACTTAAATGTCCCATCAATACCCCATCTTACAATATAATGATTCAATAGACACTACGCAAGTCGTGTTAATGAACTAGAGCTGAACATACCAACACGGGTGATTCTCAAAGACAACATGTTAAGGGATACAAGAAGTTGCTGAAGAGTGCACCTGCAACACACGGTATCATCCCAGTTTACACGGCTTGAGGCCATGCAAAACTCCACGCGCGTGCATATGTAGTTAGGGAATTAAAAGTTCCACGGGAATAAACTCTACTCTAGGATGGTGTTTTATCTCTAGAAAGTGGGGTGGGAAAGAGATCCAGGAAGCATCAGCAGGAACGGTATCTGTAACGATTTATGATGATGATCACAGTTTTTGGTAGCAGTGATGGTGATGTATTGTTTTACAGCAAGTAAATATGGTAAATATTAAGATTTAGTAGACTGGGCACCCTATGCATTTTTTTCTCACTATTTCAAAATTTTTTATTTTTGGAGGCGGGGGCAGAGGGAGAGAAAAAGAGAAAATCTGAAATGGGCTCCACACCCAGCATGAAGCCTAATGCCAAGCTTGATCTCATGACCCCAAGATCACGACCTGAGCTGAAATCAAGAGTCAGAGGCTTCACGGACTTGGGCCACCCAGGCACCCCATTACTTCACAAGTTTTAAAAAGTCCCTTACGATTTCACTGGTTGAGTAACCCAAGTTGGGCAAACTGAACCAATGCACTTTTTAAATTGTAACTTTCCTGATTTGCTTCAAGGTGGGAGAACAACCGCAGAGTCGAGCTCACCGATTCCTCTGATCGCCTTCCGAATCGCTTCTGCATCCACAGACGGGCTGAAGCCCGGGTAATCGCGGATCGTCCCTCGGTGTCCCACCTGGAAGGAAATGTCTGAAAGTGCCACTAGCTCAGAATGACGTCTTTGTTTGCATGCCAAGCATATGTGCCTGCGCGTTAGAAGCATAGCGAACCTATAATTCGCAACACCGTCCTCTCCCTGCAGGAGGGGTTCCCCAGGCTTTGTCCCCAGACGTGAGAACTATGACGTTGGACGCGTGTGCAGAAAGGGCTCTCTCTTCTCCCCTGCTGTGTAAGAGGTTGGAACTACAAAACATTTATTCTCTAGAGGAATACGCTGTGCTAATCCCAGTGACTCTGAAGAATATTTGCTTTATTTTATTTTATTTTATTTTATAGATTTATTTGAGAGAGAGAGCGGGCGCACAAGTAGGGGAGCAGCAGGCAGAGGGGAAGCAGGCTTCGTGCTGAGCAGGGGGCCCAACGCGGGACTCGACTCGATCCCAGGACCGTAGACCATGACCTGAGTCGAAGGCAGATGCTTAACTGACTGAGCCCCCCAGGCGCCCCAGAATATTCGCTTCAAAGTGGTCTCTGCATAAAAGCAATAAGAAGGTGAGAATTTCGCGTATCCTCTTTGTTTTCAAGCAATAACACAAAGCTCCTTCCTGCATCTCACACAGAAGTAACTGGTTTGCAGGCTTCCCGGTGCTTTAGTGAATGCTGACCACTGTCCTTGGGGGACCCCACACCAAAGGATCCGCAGGTGAAAACCCATTAGGACAGCCTGTTCTCAAGCCTGGTTTGACAGATGTGCGGTTGCGGCTGACAATGCCCTTCCGGGAGCCCCACCGCCAAATGGAAGACGCCACGACACTAATTTTAAACACACACGTGGGGAACATGTCAGTAAGCTGGGAAAAACCACCTTCCCTGCCGAAAGAATAAAATCTCTCAAAACGGCTTACAAGACCACAGAACAGCCACGGAGATGCTGAGACAAATGTGAGGGCGCACGGATCCCCACGGCGTTTCCTCACGCTGAAGCAAAGCGCGTCTTCACGGTCATGCTGTTTTCCTCCTCAGCTGATTGTCCTGTCCTGTTGCCGACTAACAGGCTCTGTCGTCTCGTGCTAATATGTTGTTTAGGTTCCCCTGAAGCATTTAATGTTTCCATGACAGGTCATCCTCTCGTCACATGCCAGTGAATGGGAAATTAATGTTATCGTTAAAAAATAATGACCTGCTAATTCGGTAGATGAGATGGAAGAATTCACTTCGATACAATCGAACATTGTCCAGTCTTAAAGCCTCCAAAACAAAGAGTTTTCATTCTACCAGAGTGACCGTAACAGGTTAGAAACTAGTTGTCACTGTGTCTGATCTCAAGGCATCGGTAAGAAAGTAGTCGTGTCCACAAATCTTTGGAGAATCCTCTTTCTCTGAGGCTTAATAAATACTTTATGGGTTCCTAGAGTCCAGTGGTTTCATTTCAGGTCTATCCATCCAGGGATATCTGTGGCGATCTTACCGGTCCACCATATGTGTTGGGCCGCGGAAAACTCCCCTGTATCAGAGCACGAGAGGGTTGCAGGCCCAGCTCTGTGAGAGACACTGCATACGTCCTAATAGAACCTTCGTGACAGGGCGCCTGGGTGGCTCAGTGGGTTAAGCCGCTGCCTTCGGCTCAGGTCATGATCTCAGGGTCCTGGGATCGAGTCCCGCATCGGGCTCTCTGCTCAGTGGGGAGCCTGCTTCCCTCTCTCTCTCTCTGCCTGCCTCTCCATCTACTTATGATTTCTCTCTGTCAAATAAATAAATAAAAAATCTTAAAAAAAAAAAAAAAAAAAAAAAAAAAAGAACCTGCGTGACAGCCCGGAGGAGTAAGACGCACCCATTTCACATGCAAGACTCCGGGGTTTAAGACAATCGAAGAATCTGCTCAACCCAGGTCAGCAGCAGCTCTGAACTCGAACGTGGTCATGACCACCCCAGCCCACTCCTGTCCTTCTTGAGACGTACGGTCTCTACCTGGGCATTCCCTCAAACGCGTATGACTGGGTCACGCATCAGACATGTTGAACATATTCTTCAGAAATAAAGATTCCAGGGGCTCATGAAAGGGGTTTCCATTCTAGCTGTGACCTTTGCACGGCCCTCTGCTACCTACACATCAAAATATGCTGAAATTCCAACGCGCAAGATTAGAGAAGGTTGAAATTCCCAGTCCGTTATGTAATGTGCCACCTAGTAAGAATTGAATGGGGAGGAACTCCTTGTTTAATTAAAAGAAAAAAGGCAACACACACACACACACACACACACACACTTGAAAAATGGCACGGAGATTCTGAAGCAGAATGTTGGTGAACTTTTTCAGGCTGTTTCAGGTATTTCAGGAAGCGGTAGAATTCAGGTGCTAGAGTTGCTTGCTCAGAACATTCAACAATATTTCCATGACCTTCGAAAAAACATCTTAGAGTAAAAGACATTAACAGACTCTTAAACAAGCACATGCCAGGCAGTGAACAAAGTGCTTTACAGACAACTTATTTCAGTCTTAAAATGACCTTAACAGAGTAGATTTCATTATTCCCATTTAAAAAATGGAAGAAACTCGATTTCAGAGACATGATTTGCTTCACAGAACTCTGCTCCCGAGGACAGCGGAGGATGCGGCACCCGCCTCCCGCCAACCCCCGGCTTGTCTCTGAACTGCCCTGTGCCCTCCGGCACGTCGCAGAGCCTCCCCGGACTCCAGCTAGTGGTTCTCGGAGCGCACACTCTGGATCAGCCCAGCAGCGTCGCCTGGGAACTTGTCAGAGATGCAGATTCTCGGGTCCCACCCAGTCTCACTGAGCCAACAGTTCTGGGGCTACAACTCCGGATCTGTGTTTTAACAAGCCCTCCAGACGATTCTAGGGCTCGAGGTTGAGAACCACGGCTCTGTTTCATTCTCAGCTGCCCAGAAGACCAAAGGGAAATGAGTAAACAAGTCACAGATGCTTTCGTGGGAGGTGGAGGAAGAATTTGATGATGACCTCAGCGTTTCAGGAATGCCGGCATTGTTACAGACCGAACGAACGATTCGCATGGCCTGCTGGTGGCAGGGCTTCCTTCCTTACATTTGAACGACTAATCCATGCTTGACTTCGGCTCTTCGCACTAACCCTAACTCCCTAGCAAAGTGTCATGCTAGTGTAGGACACAAATACTTGGCAAACTTTTTATATTTCCAAAAACACCACGTTTGATCAGATTTCCATGTGTATCCCTTAAACACTGTACGCTGCTTCCTTTTTTTTCAAACTTGACCTTCAGATGCCCCCAGAGGGACAATGATCCTGAAACCAGCTGGAAAATAAATTAAAGCAAGCACTGTTGAAATAAAGGGAGGAGAGAGACTCACAGGAGCTCTTGACATCAACCATCGTCGCAACCTGGGACGCCTGGGCACCTCCGGCCCGTTGAGCGTCCAACTCTCGGTTGCTGCTCAGGTCGTGACCGCAGGGTCCCGAGACGGAGCCCTGCATGGGGCGCCCGCTCAGCACGGAGTCTGGTTGGGATTCGTTCCCTCCCTCCCCTTCTGCTCCTCCCCCTGCTCTAAACAAACAAACAAACAAACAAACAATAAATCTTAAAAAAAAAATGGTTGGACTTACCGTGTGCCAAGTCGTGCTAAGCACGCTTCCTGCATTAGTCATTCAATCCTCACCAAAAGCTTATGAGGCAGCTGTAACACATCCTGTATGTAGCCAATGATAAGAACTGATGCTGAAGTAACTTGCCGAGTCCACATGGCCAGCAAGTGGTCCGTCTCATCAGCCTCTGCTTCTGATCACGAAGCTGCCTCACATCTGAACCATTTTTATGTCAATAGTTTTCTCTGATCTTTGTTTTTTAAGGATTTTATTTATTTGAGAGAGAGAGAGAGAAACAGCGACAGAGAGCATGTGTGGGATGAAGAGGGAGAGGCCGGCTCCCCGCTCACGACCGGGGAGCCTCAGGATCCCAGGACCCCGGGATCATGACTGGAGCCGAAGACAGACGTCAACCAACTGAGCCTCCCAGGCACTCCTTTTTCTCTGACCTTCTAGAACTCTCCTCTGGAGATCATCAGCGCACCTGATGCCTTAAGCCACTGGTGTGGCCAGTGGGCGGCTGGGAGCTGTCTGCTGCCACCGCCCTGAGAGAGGCTGGTCTGTCCTTGACCATGAAGGCTTGTCGTACCCATTTCTCCATGCAAAGTGCACTGGCATTGCAAGAAGTCAAACATTCACATTCAGAAGAACGAATGAAAGAGAAGGCGCCAATCCTGTTGACACGAAACTAGTTAAAGCCAAACGCTTCAGAGCCAGCAGGGCTGCCGCTGTAGGTACAGCTTGAGGGTGAGGTAACGTCCAATCACGCGTCATGTCGTGCAGTCCTACGGAGGCCGCATGCAAACATTAAGCTTCCAAATCATGGCTCAGAGCAACCTCCAGGACTTGGGAACTCTTGAAGTGCTGAGGAGAAATGGTAGCTCTCCGGTCAACGTCCAAACGGTCTGCTGGGTCTCAAGGGTTTGCGATAGAAGGAAAAACAGACTCAAACAAACAAACAAACAATCACAGCTTAGAAGATGTGAGACTTCTCATTCCATTTTTCTAGTAAAACATGGTTTTCCAAACCAAAGAAAGCTTATTGTAAAAGGCCCTGATGGAAGACGGTCACGGGAGGCGAGTGTTCGGGGTTGAGTTGTGGCAGGCCCGGGCCGCAGTGCTGCACGCTGCGACCTTCCTCGGGTAGAAATTCATTGACATGTACTTAACGAATCGGAGGTCAGACCGGACGCAGTGGGCCCCAAACCCAGCATGACATCTGTCCTCAGCAGACAGCCAGGTGACAACGGAGTCACAGGAAGGGATGTGACCATGAAGGCAGAGATCGCGGCCATGCAGCTGCGGGCCAAGGAAGCCCGGCTACTTGCAGCAAACCCCCCGCAGCTGGGAGAGGCGAGGAAGGGCGCCCCGACGGGTCGGGTCGGGGAGCAGGGCTGGGAGCCTCCGCGCCTGCGGGCAGGGAGCGGGGGAGGGAGGTCATGGCTTCCTCTGAAGTGCCTCCGAGCGGCTCAGAGACAATGTACGCGGTTCTTCTTGTCTTGCTCAAGTGAGAGAAGATCCGTACTCGCCTCCTGTTCTTTTCTAGATAAACTGGTCTCATCGGGGCCTCAGAGCAAGGGCCCTGGGGTGTGCACCGGAGCGGGGTGTTGGGCTGGAGTAGGAGGTCAGTGTGACTCAGAGGTTAGGGGAGCCGTTTGGGTCCGGCTTTCCATGAAACGCAGATTAAACAGTCAGAAGAAACCCTGAGCTCTCGGAAGCCGGTGCCCGGTCAGCCCGGCCAGACTCCCGCCTTCTGCCGGCGCCTGGCCGCGTCCCCGGCGCTTCTCGCCGCCCGGCTTGCGCCTCCGTCCGTCGCCCGCCAGCCCCTCGCCTGACCCGGCACCGCGGGAGCTTCTAAACGGGAAACGCTCCTTTCTTCCCCTCTCACGAGAACGGCTGTCACGTTTGTCGGCCCAGCCCAGACTTCGACTCCGAGCACTGGTCTCGTACACTCAGTGTCTGCTTTTAGGCCTCACGTACCTGTTATTTCCTCCCAAGCTGACTCCCCCCCCCCCCCCGTAACAATTCCATATTTACTTGTGCTTTACCCCTATCTGCCCATTTAATCCTCAAAGCCCACCCTAGGAGGCCGGTACTGCTCTGACCCCCACTTCGGGGGGAGGAGACACAGCGAAGTACGAGGCTGGTCCAAGGCGACGGGACTCGTCTGCGGCACAGCCAGGATTCGAACCCAGGCAATCGGCTGCTCTCTGAGCTCGTCCCCAGTGTCCCTTCTTCCTCTAATGGCACCGGCTCCACAAACTGGGAGTCTCCTTTGATGCGAGTCTCCCTGCACACTCGGTCCATCAGCAATCGCGAAAGGTGATCTCCGGGGCACTTCCCCCATCTCCTTGGCCCCTGCTGCAGTCCACGCCACCCTCACCATGCCCCGGACACGGACCCCTGCAGCGGTCTCCTTTCCTTCCGCGGTCCGCCCCCACACCTCCCCCACGGCAGCCCCAGGTCTGTGGCCCGGGTCTGCACGGCCCTGGCCCTGCGTGGCTGGGCTCAGCCCCCCTCTCCGCCCTCACCCGCCGCCACCCTCCCCTGGTCCCTCGCACTCCAGCCCTCTGACAGCCTAGCGGCTGGACGTGGGATTCTTCCTCCTCCTAATGCCTTTGTCCGTGCTGTTCCCTCGGTCTGGAACGTTCTTCTGCCTTCACGCCTCTGCTTCGAGGCCCTCTTCTCTGACAAGCCAGCCTGGCCCTGGGCTCGAGCGGGGCCTCTCCTGTCGGTCCTCATCCCAGCCAGCCTTCCCTGGGGCATCGGCACTGGGACCACCTCCCCCTGTTCGTGTCTGTGTCTCCAGCTCCTCCAGCATAAAATTCCAGGGGCGGAGACCTTGTGTTTTACTCACGATGGCAGGTCCAGCTCCAGCCCGCGACTTCTCTTCAGACAGGGCCTTAGTCGGTAACTGTGAGTGAGTTTGCTGGAAGAAAATGGAAGAAG
The DNA here is from genome assembly GCF_964662115.1 of Mustela nivalis. Taxonomy (NCBI): domain Eukaryota; kingdom Metazoa; phylum Chordata; class Mammalia; order Carnivora; family Mustelidae; genus Mustela; species Mustela nivalis. Next base: position 4,334,118 of record NC_139023.1, read on the forward strand.
GACAATGACACCCCAAGGTGTGGCGTCTTTCCAAGGTCCACATAAGCCAATAGGCTGCTTGACGAACTCGCTCCCTTCAAACATCAATAGTCCAGAAATCGAAGGGACCGTTGTACCCTGGCAGATGCGCCAGAGGCTGGAAATGGTTCGGTGGCCACGTTCAGCCCCGCAGGCTCTTGCAGGTCTTCCAAAGCTGCTTCCAGAAGCTGGGGCGGAACACTGGTGCGCCAGGGATGTTCCCGGTGACTCCTTCCGTCTGTCTGCCTGTCTCTCCAAGCACTCGGGGGTTCGGCGGCAAAGGCAGCAAACCTAACCAGACTGGGTCTGAAACACTGGTTCCCCAAAAAGTCTTTATCAACACAAACTTCTTTCTCAGAATAAGTTTCATTATTTATTTGAAGCATATCATAAACAATTTAGATTCATCTTCTTCTGAGTTACTTAGCACCGGTATCTGAAGATTACATTTTTCCTCCACAATCCAAGTCAGGTTTAGCTTAGCCAAGAGTTCTTGGCCAAGCTCTCTTCTTGGCCAAGAGTCACAAGGAGCGGAAGACCAGGGTGTCTACACCGGCCACATCCACAGTTAGATGAAGTACACTTCTTCGTCCCGGAAGACACCTCTGTCAAAGGGACCTGCTCTCTCACTGCGGAAGATGGAGGGAACGTGGCTCGCTGACGTGGGGAATCTGGCGCCATCCATGCCCTCGGAAGTGGGTACTTGGCTAGAAAACGGCGCTGGTTGGGCAGGATGTTGGGACTACAGCAATGACACCCACTCTCCTCCCCGTCCCTTCCAGGGGAATGGAAATCCGCCCACGAGGGACGGCGATGAGGGACGTCTGCTGTTTGTAATATTACAGAAAGAACATTTCTTGCACCCTTGGCCGCAGTCACGAGTGCCCACACGATACGATGGCAATGTGCATTGTTGTATGACCTTTGTGTAAGTGTTTGGGAAGTGACAAGCTTAACAATAAGTTGCTAAGAATTCTTCCTAATGTAAAGTAAATTTACATAATGGGAACTCCTTGCAGAGTTTATACAAAGGCTACTGGAACTAAACATTGTCTGTGGTCCTTGGAGGATCCTGAAGTGTAATACCTTCCCGAATCTCCCTGTCTCCCTCCATCACCCCATGGGCGTGTCCTTACCCCTCTTCCAAAACACCTTGCCTCGGGCTGCACCTGCTGTGCCCTCAGCTGGACAGTCCTCCCCAAGGCGTGCTCCCAGCTCTCCCCCCTCACATACCTGAGCAGAAAATCACTCTCTCGCCACTATCATTATCTACGTCTGCTTTTCCCCCGGCGTACTTGAACCTGATGTCACGTATTATACATTTATTCCTTTGTTTGTTAGCCATCTTTGCTAATAAATTCAAATTTCTTTCTTTTTATTTCCAGAGCCCAAAACAGGGTATGCCACATAGCAGATCTTAGTAAATATTTGTTGAATGACTAAGTGATAAAGAAATGTTTTCTTATTCTGAGTCTTGCTTTCTTTGATAATTCTCAAATGCCACTACCAGACTTTTCAGAGCTCCGTGCCACACCTCAGAGACCTGAGTAATGCATTCTTCAAACCTTTCGTAAATGCTGTTCAGACGCGGCTGTCGCTACCTCTATTTAAACATGTCTCCAGAACCTAAGGGAAGTATTTAAACACAAATTCAAACACAAATGATTACAAATGAAAGGAGCAAAGACATGACCACAGAGGAAGGGGCAGACCTGAGAATTTTCTGCCCTTTTGACTTACTCTTATTTGATGTGAGACCTCTACATCTGTATTAATCTCACTGGTCCCCATTCTAAAATGCACGTTTTCCAACTGCTCTGCATTCACCAAAGCACAGGCATTCGAGAGAATCTGATTATAGCTTCTCCCCTTCATGTTCCTTGCTTTCCATCTACAACTTTTTCTTTTCCTGTTTGCCTCTGACTCACCAGGCTTCTTCAATAGTTACTCATGAGATTTGGCAAATTCACTTTTTAGTATGATTAAATGTGAACGAGGGTCCCCACACCTCCGTGGTGAGTTGGGGTCAGGGAGTGGCAAAGGACGGGTCTTTAATGCTTGGTCCTTCTTCCCTGGGAAGCCTCTCTCTTCTCGGACTGTAGACAGTTTCTTTCTAGACTCTGTCCCGAAACAAAGCTCTAATGTTTTGATTTGAAATCCAGGTCTTCCCTGATTTTCATTCACTTCCTGCAGAGAGCCACTTTTGCAGCTGCTGACATTTATCTAAATATGCTTCGGGGGCTGCCTGTGTGTCTCAGGTGGTTAAGCCACTGCCTTCGGCTCAGGTCATGGTCCCAGAGTCCTGGGATCGAGTCCCATATCAGGCTTCCCCTGCTCTGCGGGGAACCTGCTTCTCCCTCTCTGTCTGCCTCTCCCCCTGCTTGTGCTCTCTCTCTCTCTCTCTCTGTCCAATAAATAAATAAAATCTTTAAAAATAAATAAATAAATGCACACACTTTGGGGAGCATGGTTTAAAACACACACCAGACCGGAATCTGCATCACATTGAAGAGCACCTAATCAGGCTTGATGTCCGTTCTCCTTGGAATGTGAAAATTCTAGCTCAGGGAAAGCAGTTATGGAGCCGGACCCTCCAGCCCTGAGACGCAGCCGGTGGGGAGACCAGAGGAGAAGTTCAACACGACCACATGCGTGTAACACAGGTGCTCCTCCCACACGCTTTAGGTTTGCATGGTTGGGAAGAGCAAACACACCAGGGAAGAAAGGGCCGGTGGATGTTCCCACCAAAACAAGACGTATGAACTGGACGGAGCCCTCACCAACTTCTGTCCCCAGGACCAGCAGCATCCTATGCCCAGGGCTGGGGCCATCCATGGAACAGAATGCAAAGGCATTGTCTTCCCAAATTCTCTCTCCCAAGGGCACACCACACCTTTCCTGGGAGGCCTACTGCTGATGCCACGACTCTGTCTCACACAGCAGAAATGGGGCCACTGTGTCCTCATGGGTCAAACTACACGGGTTTTGTTCCCAGGAAAGAGAGGAAGGCTCAGGCGGGGATGGAAAGTTATGCTTTCTTCTTCATCAAGAACACATGTTCAGGGACTAATTTTTCCTATTAGCAAGTTTCCACCCCAAATGAGCCTTCCCCAACACCTCCACTCTCAAGAATCCCTGTAAGTATTTCTTCTCCACGGACCCCATGTTTTGAGTGATTCTATCTGCTAATCTCTATTTATTACAAAGCATTACTCACTGTCCCGTGTTACTTAGGATTTAAGGCAGGAACTTCCAAGCAGAGGTTCTCATCAGGACAAGGTAACTAATGCCTGAGTGTTACTTTAATTTTTAAATAAAAAAATAAAGGAATATGATATTTTGGAAATTCTGTGCAGCCCCAACCTGAGTTATATATGCACGGTACAATAAGGAATATGGTCTTTGTCCTGGGTTCCTGGCAGAGAGCATCCAAACCATTGGAATTTCCTGATAGGAGTGTCTTTATTATGCCATCGAGGTGACTCATGGGGGACCTCTCCGTAGGTATAGGAGGGGGAGGGTTGGCAGTTTGGGTGGGGAAGGAGACTGGAGACGGAGCTCAGTCCTACAGCCAGTGATTTAATCAGTCAGGCCTGTGTAAGGAAATCCCAGTATAAACTCTGGACAGAGGCTTGGAGCTGCTCCCTGGCTGGTGGGCACATCATGTGCACGGACGGTGACTCGTCCCGACTCCACGGGGACAGGACCCTTCCAGGCTTTGCTCTATGTGTAAGCCGACTTTATAATAAAACGGTAACCATAAGTACAGTACTTTCAGCGAATTCTCTGAGTTGTTCTACACAATTACCAAATGCAAGAGGGTCATGGAAATCCCCAGCTATATAGGTCGGAAGAACAGGAGGCTCAGAGACTTGCTGCTGACTCGGAAGTGAGGGCCGAGCTCTTAAACCTGGAGACCTGAACTCCGGGCAGCTGGTGCCACACTGTAGGGCGGCACACCTGCTCGGACTGGGAACAGAGTAGTCCACGTCGCTAAACATAGGTAAGTATCCAAACCCACACAATCCACAGCACCAAGAGTGAACTGTAGGTGAACTGTGGGCTCTGGGGATTATGATGAGTTAGTGCAGGTTCATTTGTTGCAAGAAATGGACCACTCTGGCAGCGGAGGCTGATAATGGGGAACCCCGGGCATGTGTCTAGACCCAACGGATGTGTCTACGGGAAATCTCTGTATCTTTGCTTCAGTTTTGCTGGGAACCTAAAACTGCTCTTAAAAAAATACTGAAAATTAAAAAAAAAATACTGAAACTAGGAGGGGTCAGTCAGAATCTACATGGAGAAAACCCATCTGTGTCCGGATGGCTCAGAGACAACCCCTCCAGCGGGGAGGAGCGTGCTGCTGATTGGTGACACAATCAGGCCCAGCAGACAGGCAGAAACTCCCTTACTCAAATGGGTGCAGGGATATTAATTGGCAAGGAATATGTTTTTTTAGAAAATAACATACTGAAATGATAATGATTACAACAAACGGTCACTCAGAGCTCACCACGTGCCAGGCACGGTGAATGCATTTTACGAGAACTAGGTTAATTCTCGCAAGCACGGAGCGATGCCGGTCCTACTGTTCTTCCGTTTTACAGGTGAGGTAGCGAGAGGACAGCAGAGGACAGCAGGTCGTATTCAAGAGCCCGCCTCCGAAGCAGTTAGAGAGTTATGAAGAGCAGACCGCAGACTGGGGCTGGGCCATTGTCCTTCTGGTCCAGGAGTGCCCACTGACCAGGCACTTGCTGCCTTACTTGTGTGACTACCCTGTTGAGGAACTCCTTCCAGACACAGTCTGTAGGTGTCCTGTTTATGTGGTTGTATTTTTGCAAAATGGCCTTATCCCTTGGTTCCAGATTGGCTCTCTGGTCCCCTTCCTCATTTTTAAAGTTGAGCATGGAGTGGGGAAGGGAAAATGTATAGCAAGTTGGGAAGTTATAACAGTTCATAATGATTACAGTGATTACGGGTTTAGAAAAAACTTAGGAAGATAATAAAAATACTAAGCTGAGGATTCAAACAAATGGTCAAAGGAAGTTAGGAACTGACCGCGGAGCAAAGAGCCCAGAACGTTTGCTTGAGAAAGTCAGCTCTGTGGAAGGCACATCTGGAAAGACAGTGCTGTGGTATCTTAATGAAGGGTCACGTTCCTGCTCTTTCCATCTCCAGCTGCCCCGGTGAGACGACCCGCCCCCACGACTGTCCACCTGCAGTGGACGGTCGTCCTGCCCCAGCTTCCCGATCACAGGAGCAGACAGGCAGACAGCCCCGAACCCAGGAACCCGAAGGCTCGCAACTCCTTCCGCTACAACCAGCGGATTCAGCGTTAAGACTGGGGGTGTGGGGCCCATGGTCAGTGACAAAGGTCTAGTGGTGCTCTGGAAGCAGAGATCCGGCCACAGAAAGCTTGCCGCTTCCTACGTGCGACCACCATTAACAAGAACGTCCGGGCCACCGTCAGCGGCATCAGGTACACGATCCCCGAGAACGAGTCGGGCCCACATCTCTGCATGACGGCCGCTCGCAGAGCCCGAGCCATCCTGCTCAGCGAGAAGCCTGTGATGGGGAAGGGCTCATGGGCCCACCCCACCAAGAGCTCCTGAGCACCTGCCGGCCACCTCCAAAGCAACGAAGATATCAACCACACACACAGGTCAGTTTCCCAAGACATTCTAATTTGTAGGTCTCACGAGTGCCGGCTGTGGACTTAAAAGCAACCCAAAGGGACCCTGGGTCTGAAGAGAGCAAACTTCTCATCAGGGGTTAAATAGGAGAACACAGGCCTGCACAGAGATAAGCAATGTTTCCAAACAAAGGAAACAGTAATGCAATGTGGACTGTTGACTCATCTGAAACAATGGGAGGTTGCACCGCACTTGGAAGATCAAGACCTAGAAAACCAGCTGTCCTTTCATCCGCAAGGAAACACACCACAACGGCAGCCAGACTCTCCTCTCTGGATCCTATCACTCCGATAAGCTCCTCATCCGTGAGTAACCACGAGCTGATCCGCGGTTTCGGAGAAAAGCATGGACTGGATCGCTTATTTGTGTTCAGGTATACATGTGCTTTTGTGTGTAAGAGGGAAAAAGAAAGCAGTAAAACTTAGTGATAAGAACAACTACAGAAATCGCCAGGTTGTTGGTTTTTTTTTTTTTAATTGTAAAAAAAAAAAAAAAAAAGGATAACATAAAGTTTACCACATTAACCACTTTTAAGTGTACAACAGTTCAGTAGCGGTGAGGATATCCACAGTATTGTGAAACAGACCTCCGGAAGTTTTTCATTGTGCAGAACCGAAATTCTATACCCGTTAAGCAACACATCCCCCTCCTCAGCCCCTGGCCACCACAACTCTGTTTTTGGTCTCTACGAATCTGACTACTTTAGATGCCTCATATAAACGGAATCATAGTATTTTGTCTCTTCATGTCTTTTACTGGTTTATTTCACTTAGCATAATGTTTTCAAGGCTCATTCACATTGTAGCGTGTGCCAGGATTCTCTTCCCTTTTAAGGTTGAATAATACTCCGTTGTATGTCTGTATGGTAGCCCCACCCGCATCCATTGTGGATGCTTCCCAAGACCCCATGGAAACTGCAGATAGTACTGAATCCTATATACACTGTTTTTTTTCTTAAACATGCACAGCCACCATAAAGTTTAATTCACAGAGGAAGAGTAGACACAGAGGAAGAGTAACGACTTCGAAGGCATCCGCCGGCCAACGAAGTGGAGAGCCTGACCAACCAACCCCACGTCGATTTACTAATGGACAAGGACTAGAGGGAGACTTTCCACACCAGCATTTTGGAGAGATGCTTTTTCCCTCCATCTGACTCTACGAAGTATCCATAATAGCAGTGGGAATTTTAGACCAGGAAGGGGGACAGCTTGCCCCCCTGGTCAGTGGTAAGGGGATAACGGGCCAAGCAAACCTCCCACAAGCACCACCCATACCTAGGGCTGGTATATCTCCATATAAGCTATTCTTCAAGCCTTTCTGTCTCTCACTTGAGAAATATATGTATGTTCATCACTAACAAAAAAATTAGAGCACGGAAGGTGATGCACTAAAAAGCAAATGTGCCCTTGCTCACAGGTCTGCCTTTCCAGAGAGTTTTCATGTAATATAGTCTTTATGCATCTATTTTTTCTTTTCTTTTTACTTTCTTTCAAACAGAACCATGGGGTGCCTGGGTGGGTCAGTCTGTTGAGCACCTGACTTGGGATCAGATCACGATCCTGGGGTCCTGGGATCAAGCCCCACGTCAGGCCCCTGCTCATCGGGGAGCCTGCTTCTCCCTCGGCTCTGCCCTTCCCCCAGCTCATGTGTGCTCGCGCGCTCTCTCTCAAGGGAATAAAGAGAAATCCTTAAAAATATTTAAAAAATAAACACACTCATTTTCCACACTATTCTATAACTTTATTTGTTCACTAATTAACATCTTTGGACATTTTCTTATTATCAATATATAGAGAACTCACCACCTTTTCCCCCATACTTTTTAACGATCACATCAAAATGACCGTAAGTTAGGGGTGCCTGGGTGGCACAGTCGGCTGAGCACCCGACTCTTGGTTTTGGCTCAAGTTGTGATCTCAGGGTCCTGAGATCGAGCCTGGTTTTGGACTTCATGCTCAACACAGAGTCTGCTTGGGACTCTCTCTCCCTCTGCCTTCCTCCTCAAACAAACAAACAAATAGACAGATCTTTAAAAAATAGCTGTAGGTTACAAATGAGTAATTTAATAATTTTATACACCCTTAATAATTTTATACACATTTTATAAATGGTGGCCATTTATGCTGTCTGCATATCTTCATTAATACAAATGAGAGTCATTAGGTCTGTATTATTTCAGCCTTATGCAAGAACATCACTAAGATAAATGCCCAGAAGTGGAAAAACTGGCAAAAGGCGGTGTGCGTTTAAACATCAGTTGTCCCCTAAGTGCCATCCAGTAGTCTCCCACGATCAGAGTAGGAGAGTACGTGTCTTGCCCACAGACTTTGCAATACTGGTCTTATTATAGGTTTCTTCACCCCTACCAATTTTCCGGTAGACATGGTTTCTCACTGTGTTATTTACATTTCTTTCTTTCCTAGTGAAAGCGTCTTTTCATATGTCCCTGGGACATTTGTCATTCTTCTCATGTGGTATTCACGCTCTGACAAATTTTTCCATCAAGTTTTTTTTTTTATTGATTTATTCAGGTCATTTTTACATTAAGAAAATGTGTTTTTTGTCTGGTGTGCTCCAAATATTTTTCCCCTGTGGGTTGTCTTCTGACTCTACTAATAGTGTCATTTGCTGTTACAAATAGGAAGTTTATATGCAGTTAAGTAGATCAATGTTTTTCTTTTAGGCTTTTGGTTTGGAATTATAGTTGCAAATGCCTTTTCTACTGCACGATTATTATTTTTTTTAAAGATTTTTATTTATTTGACAGAGAGAGAGATCACAAGTAGGCAGAGAGGCAGGCAGAGAGAGAGGAGGAAGCAGGCTCCCCGCTGAGCAGAGAGCCCAACGTGGGGCTCGATCCCAGGACCCTGGGATCATGACCTGAGCCGAAGGCAGAGGCTTTAACCCACTGAGCCACTCAGGCGCCCCTACTTCACAAGTATTGTTAACATTCACCCATATTTTCTCTCTTTCACATCAGTATTTTATCCATCTGAAATGCATTTTAAGGTCAGAAGGGGGAGGGAATACAGATTTACTTTTTTCCCAAATGGCTTGAAATTTTCCTAACATTATTTGTTGAATAAGCCAACATTTTCCTGATATGTTTCCTGAAATGTTATCCTTATCATATAATAACTCCCAAACTAAATTTACTCCGTTGTGAACCTCTACTTTGGTGTCATCACGGATTATTTCAGCTATGTACCTCTACAACACATGTTTGTATTTTATTCTTCTTAGACATCCCTTTGTATTTTTGGCATGTTATTTTTTTCCAATGAACGTTATAAACTTTCAAAGATTTGTTTTTCATATTTTGACTTTTGGCATTTTAATTTGACTAAGATAAGTTACGGTATTGTGAAGGCTTGAGTGTTACTTACCCAGACAGAAGCCATGATCCCACCTTTGCTTGACTTGAGATCACACGAACCTATTTAAAGAAAACAATTACTAAGCAGAATAAATGTGGGATTCAGAATACCATAATCTCAGAATAACCCTAATCTTTAATCCAAAAAAAGGGAAGTCAACATTCAAAGAGAAACCATCTCAGTAAGGCCATGTGGCGCCACCATCAAGTGCCCTATACGCTACACAAACATTTATGAGCACCTGCTATGGACAAGGACAGACTGTGCGCGACTGGGAAGGGGTCAAAACAAGGGGGAAAAAAATCTCCATACTTAAAGGGTTTATAAATATGTTTCCTGGAAAACAAATTCTTCATTCATTTAAAAGTCCAATAGAAGGATGCCTGGGTGGCTCAGGGGGTTAAAGCCTTTGCCTTCTGCTCAGGTCACGATCCCAGGGTCCTGGGATCAAGCCCCACATCGGGCTCTCCACTGGCCAGGAAGCCTACTTCCCCCTCTCTCCCTGCCTGCCTCTCTGCCTACTTGTGATCTCTGTCAAATAAATAAATAAAATCTTTAATAATAAAAAAGTCTACCAGAACTATGTTGATTACTGAGTTTTCTTTTAACCAGGATAGATACCATCCTGGGGAACAACAACAGAAACAGAAATTGTCTCCTCTGAACCCATCCCGAAACAAATTTGAGCTGGCTTCAGTTGGATTCTTTGCGTGTGACGGTGCTATCTCCATTTACATTTTACAAGGCTCCCAGCCTACGGACTGTTGTAAACAGACATGCCTGCTCTTTGAGGAGGCAGTCCAGTTCCTGGTAGGGCCCAGAGGTAAAAAGGGCAATTCTTTGGTGGAGCTCTATTGGGAAGCCAGGCACTTTTCCTATGTAGACATTATTCAGACACGCTGGCGTTATCTCCAGGGTCGATTTAGAAATGCAAGTTGCTCCCACCAATCCTGGGAACAAAATATTTTAAAAATTCAGTAATAGCCCCAGAACAAAGTTCAGTAGGAAATTACACTAGACATTCATGGAAATACTTAGCCTGATTTTCTCAGGCAATCTGTAGCCTAGGGCAGTGGGCTTTCTAGTTACCAGATCTAACATTACATCCCTCTAGATACACAGTGGCTACAAGGTATCACTAGTTCTCATTTTGCTGCTGGACTTCCTTGAGCTTTTGTTTCTTCATCTATAGAAAGGGAAGAGGAAGGCAGGGATCATATGTATAATAGTATCAGCTGCGATTCTGAGTTCGTCCTATGTACAAGGCCATATAAAAAACACTAGAAGGTTAATTTCCACAATGCTTTTTGTCATTTTAGTTCACTGGGGCATAAAAGGCACTAAAAAAAATACTGAATGAATGAATGACTTAATGTAAGTCTCACAATAACCTAGTAAGGGAGCTAGTTGTCATTAAGAACATCTCCACTTTAGGGGCATCTGGGGAGCCCAGCTGGTTCAGTGTCTGCCCACGGCTCAGGTCATGATGCTGGGGTCCTGCGATCTGGGATCGAGCCCGCCATCAGGCTCTGTTTTCAGCAGGGAGACTGCTGCTCCCTCTCCTTCTCAGTCTCTGCTGCTCTCCCTACTTGTGCGCTCTCTCTCTCAAATAAATAAATAAAATCTTTTTTAAAAAATCCCACACATCTCCACTTTACATATTAAAAAGCTGGAGCACAGAGCAGGTACAATAATGTTCTAGGCACACAGCCATAAGGGTCCCCCTACTGAATCTGGACAGTCACACTCCAAAGGTATGACGTTAACTCCCATGCTCCGCCTTACCCAAGTGCCTGCCCCATACCCTGTCACAGCCTATATTCACTACGTGTTGATCCAACAATTATTACTGATTTAAATTTTAAGAAGAAATCCAAATGACCTCACAACAGAACCTTAAACATTCTTTTCAGAAAGGAATTTGGGGATCTACATCATTTCCTTTCTTTCCCCTCCATCCCCATTTCTCAGCAGAGGGCGCCTCTCAGACCCCACAGCTCTGAGAACAAGATTCCAGAATCTTTAAACTTTAAGAGTTTCAAGTTACACCTGTAAACTCCCTTTCTCCTCAGTCTGAGGTTTTCTGCCTTCGTGAGCCAATGGGGACATCTTTGGAGAACAATGTTTCAATGAGTTACATTTTTTTGATGATGCTGATACAACAGGTTGTAAATGTAGCTCTTCCCAAGGGCTCAGTCTTGCTGTCCCCGCAGAAGGCAGATTCCGGGGAAGGATTTCTGTCCCGCACTGTAGGTCCTTATCAGCAGCCAGAGGGGCCTTCAGCGACCGGGGCCTCGGAGCCCCTGCACAGACCTCAGCTTCCTGTATAAGGTCATTGGCAAGGAAGGACTCGGGTTCCCCACCTGCTGACTCAAATGCCTGCGGGATGAGTCACGAGCAGGGGCGGTGACTCGCAATCAAAGAAGAGGGGAGTCTTTTCAAGGAAAAGCAAACTTCCCGGATTCCCAACGCTCCATGTCTAAATACACGTTTCTTCTACCACCTAAGAAATTTCCAAGTGAAATAAAATAAAAGGTCTACGTTAAGAGGAGCGAAGGCTCCCGAGGATGGCGGGGCTCCAAGTGTTCGGCACCGGGGTCGAGCCCGCCCTCCCGCTTCGCCGGGGACCCAAAGGGCAGCTCCGACCCCGGCTCCTTCTCTGTCCCCAAGACGCTCAGGGCGCGGGAGGCTGCGATGGCCGCGGGGTCCCCAGAAGCGAGGGTCTGCGGCCGCCGTCGCCGCGGTCGGGTGACCCTCCCCAGGCGCACCGCTTTTGCGCCTCTGGGCCTCAGTTTCCCCCATTCTGACGTGGGGACGCGGGCTCTGCCTGGCCTGCGGCGTGGGCGCGCTCCCGGGGAAGGGGCCGGAGGCCCCGCTGCCACCGCCGGCAGCCGCGGGCGGGTCGCGGGGACGCGGGTCTTACCTGCTGCGCGGCCGAGCGACCCGGCGAGCGGGAGAGCCTGAGCCGGAGTGCGCGCCGCCCGCGGCCGCTCGGCGCCCTCGCCGCCCGCGCCCCTGCCTCCGCCCCGCCCCGCCCCGCCCGCGCCCCTCCCCGCCCCTTCCCGCCCCGCCCGCGGCCTCCCGCCGCACCTGCCCCGCGCCGACGCCCGGGAAAGGCCGGCCGCGCCCGCCCCGCGCCCCGCGCCCCCCGCCGCGTCCAGCGGGAACGCTCTGTCCGCGCTCACGGGTCGGCTCGCGCTCGCTTCCGACCCGCCGCAGGCCTTCTGCGCCCGCGGCTCGGCCGGCTCTGGCCCGGCCCGCGCGTCCTGCCCCGCCGCCGCCCCCGCACGGGCTGCGTCCCCCCCGCGCCCCGCCCGTGCCCCGCGCCCTCCCTGCCGTCTGGCCGCGGCCCTGCTGGGGCGGCCGCGGCTTGCGCGGTGTCGAGAGCGGCCTCCGGAACGTCCCCGGGGCTGCGAGACCCGCCTCCGCGGACGAGGGGGAACCGCACAGCCTCAGACCCCCGGCCCGGCCCCACCTGTCCCCCGCTTCTCCGACTGCTTAGACGCGTCCTCCCGGCGGACGCAGAAGTGAGTCAGCTCCGGCCCGGGCGCCCGCAGATCCGCTTCTCCGCGGTGGGGCCCGAGGCTGCGGTGCTCGCGTGACCCGCGGAGGGAGCTGGGGGCGTCGGGCTCGGGGGTCCGCTCCTCCGTCACGAGCGCCGGCGGCTAAGCGAGGGCTCCAGACTGTTTCCCACTCGGCCTGTTCCCCCCTCGCTTCCCCCGTGAGCAGAACCAGCTGCCGGCGCGGCGGGGGCTTGGCGATGGCGACCGAGGGTGAGCGGGCGCGTGGAGGCCGGGGGTCCCGGTGCGCGGTGCGCCACGGGTCACACCGGACCAACCCGACCGCGGGGTTAAGTGACCTCAGCGAAGTCACGCAGGGACACGGGGCGGACCCAGACGGTCACCCCGGGCGTCCTGCGGCTCCGCGGCTGAGCTTGGGGACCCGCCGGTACCGGGACTCGAACCGCGGGCTCGGGGAGATGGTGCGGCGGAGCGGCGCGTAGGCTCCGGAACAACGGACCAGAGGAGGGAGGCTGGAAACGGAAGCCCGGCTCGGACCGGGGGACCCGGGAGCAGCTGCGTCTGGAAGGACGCGCCGAGAACGGAGACGCTGCCGCCGCTTGCCGGGTGCGATCCTGGGTGCGAGGCTGCGGACCCAGGACCCGACCGCGCTCCCCCGTCCATCTCCAGCTCCGGAGGGGCTCGCTTCCTCCGAGTTTGTGCAGACGAAACAAAATTAGAAAGTGATGGGTCCAAAGCCCCTGGAGGAAAAGGTGTCATAAGTGGGACTCAGCACTGGCCTCAGCCCTTAGGTACCTTCCCCCCAGCAGGGCTGGATCTTGAATGACTTCAGGTCCGGGGGCATCAGGGAGCAGCATCAGGAAGGACTGCAGGTGTTGGGGGAGACTGCCCGATGGTCTCAGTCGGCCTCTAAAAAGATAGAGATGCAGGTTCCATGAGCAAGGAAGCGGAAGAGAGGAGAGAAAATTAAAACCCCGTGGGCGCACTCTAGAGTCTCTGCCACTGGGACTTCCAAAGTGACTGTTAGAGGTGGAATTGGGGCGACTGTGGCTGCTTGGGCTGTGGCAACTGGCATTGCACGGTCCCTTGTCTTGCCTTTCCGGTTCGTGGAAGCCGCTGAAAGCGCAGGGCGGCTGAGGGCAAACGCAAAAGATGGAGGTCAGGATGGAACCCGGACTTCTTCCCAGAGAGAAGCAGGTGCCGCTCTAGGGTCAAGCCCGTTTCAGGATTTGCCCAAGAGTCCAAGTTAGACCACAACCAAGAACTCTGGAAACAACCGACTGTGGGAACAGTCAAGAAGAGCCGTGTCCTAGTCCCTTCAGGCTACCCTAACAGGCTCCCATAGACTGGGTGCTTATAGACAACAAAACACTCTCTCCTCACAGTTCCCGAGGCTGGGAAGTCCAAGATCAAGGCTCCAGCAGGTTTGCTGTGAGGGCGCCCTTCCTGGTCCCAAGACAGTTGTCTTCTTGCTGTGCCTCACGTGGCCTCAAGGGCAAGAGAGCTCTCTCTGGGGCCTCTATAAGGAGGGCACACATCCCATTCTTGACGGCTCTGCCCTTCCGACCTAATCATCCCAAAGGCCCCACCTCTGAATCCCATGGCTTTAGGGGGTAGGATTTTGATACATTTTGGGTGGACACAAAATTCAGACCACAGCAAGCAGCTCACAACTCCCACAGTCTCTTCTTTAAAAGTTACTACATAAGGTGCCTGGGGGGCTCAGTTGGTTAAGCAACTGTGTTTGGTTCAGGTCATGATCCAAAAGTCCCGGGATCGAGTCTGGCATCAGGCTCCCTCCTCAGCAGGAGGTCTGCTTCTCCCTCTGACCCTCCCCCTTCTCATGTTCTCTCTCTCTCACACTCTCAAATAACTAAAATCTTTTTTTTTTAAGTTGCTACATAAAATTTTTAATCGTGAAATATTTTCAAAGATACCAACAAGAATAAATGATATTATAATAATTCTGACTACCCATGTACTTGTCACCCAGCTTTATCAAACCTTAAACATTGTGTTGTGTTCATTTAGAATGTTTTCAAGATATTTGAAAAGACAAATGGATACCACTGATGTTTCGTTTGTGCTCTTTTGGATCGATTTGCCTCCCTCTTTTTCCAGAGATAACCCAACAATAAATTCAGTGTCATAATTTTTGTGCATGTGGTTATACTTGTTTTCAAATTTCTACACAGCCATAAATATTACATAACACTGTTTTTCAGATCTTAAAACTTTAAATAAATGATGTCGTGATGTATATCCTTCGACCAGCTCTTTCTGTCCAGTGTTAGCTACTCTAGCAGCTATGGTCATTGTAAAGGCTGCATTGTATTTCGTTTTATGACTACGTCATGGTTTATGCATCCTTCTTGTGATGATGGACATTACATTGTTTCAGTATTTTTCTACTATGAATAATTCCACAAGGAACATTATTGTACATAGTTTCTTGTTCAGAGGCAGGTGGGTTGATGACATTATCACTTGAAAATCAAGTAAAGAAAGAAAAAAGAGGAAACACTTGAATGCTTGGTGCAGGGAGCTGGTGGTTACTGGAAGTTATGAATAGGCTGCAGATTAGGCAACTTCAAAGAATCTTTAAACGGGACGATACTGGGAAACATTTTGAGAGGATGGGCAAATGTATCAGCTACTGCCACCATAGCGCGGTCTAACAAACCACCCAGAAATTCAGGGGGTGAAAAGAAGTCATTTGTTCTCCCGGAGCAGCAGGATGGCTGGGCTGCTTCGTGTGTTCATTCTGAGCCCAGGCTAAAAGGGCAACAGCCACCTGGAGGAAACTGTTCCAGCACTGTCCATGTGCAAGAGCGCACACTCAACTACACGAGCACTTCTCAGACCCTTGCTTGCACCATGACTTCTGACATCCTATGGGACGAACAGGATGGCCAGTCCTATTGCAGTACACAGAGAGCGGCGGAGGCGGCGTAGGGAGCTCCCGACATGGCCAAACGTTGTCAGATAGAACAAGGATGGCTGGAGAGGCTCCTACATCCAATACTCAGGTCTGGACACGAAGGTCTCAACATCTCAGGATAGGGTTAGCCATGGAAATAAGACCTTCCGAGGAAAAAGAGCTCAAGCCATAAACTATTAAATATTATTTTGGTCTTTGAAACAACAAAATAACTGACAACAGAGCTCATTTTTGAAAGTACCAGCTATATGCCAGGTGCAAATCTGAATGTGTTGTACACACCACCTCCCTTTACCTTACACCTCAATCAAATGAGGTGGGTCCCAGGACGTACTATTTCTTAGAGTTGCATAAACTGTCCAGTGCCTTTAAGCGTCACACCCAGTCAGCCTGCTCCGAAGCTCATCTTAATCACGACGGTGATAAATTTACACACGATGCCGAGAGGTTGACCCACGGGGCTTCCGTGAGAATGAGGGGGAGGGGAAGTACTAGCAGGTAATCTAGGTGAAACTGTCCTTCTTTTATGTTCAAAAGCTCCCACAGTTACAGTCACATTCTCTAACGACAGAAACTGCCATGATTCACGCCCCCTTGTTAGCTCAGTTGACAGGGAAAGAAATATAGATTAACTGCCTTTTATGGGTCCCTCCCTTTTCCGGAAACAAATCATCCAACAAAAGAGAGACCCATGGGCAAACTGTTGGTTGGCACGCAACAGTAGGAGAGGGGCGCATGGTTTGGGTCTTCTGATTTCTGTGGTTCAAAATTTTGTTCAAATTCTGATGGATCTGGACAGTAGGCAAAAGAATGGCCCCAAATAATCCTGGACAACTGTCAATATGTTATGTTACATGGTGGGGGGGAACCATGGTTGCAGAAGGAATTAAGGTTGCTAATCATCTGACCTTAATATAAAGAGCTTATCCTGGAATATCTGGGCGGGTCAAGTGTAGTCACAAGGGTCCTTATTGGGGAAGAGGGGAACAGAGGCTGAGCAGAGAAATGGCTGAGTGAGAAAGGCTCGACTGGTCATTGCTGGCCAGGGAGTGCTGATCCCAGGAATGCAGGGGGCCCCTAGGCGTTGGGTAAGACAAGGAGATGGATTCTCACTCGAAGACTCTAGATCGGATGCAACCTGCCACTACTGTGATTTCAGCCTAGTGAGACCCATTTTGGACTTCTGATCTCTAGAAGAGTTAAGGGAATAAACTTGTGTCATTTTAAGCCACTAGTATTTGTGCTAATCTGTCACAACAGCAGTAGAAGCAGATTCAGCACTCCTTTGGGCATGACCTCCACTGGGTGCCCTTTGGTACTACCCTCCATGCAGTGCAGTTAGATCTTCCTATCAGAGCCAAACAGTAATTGAATAAATCTGGTCATTGTTAAGAAAATTTAAGAGAAAAGGAATAGTTGAACTTCCTCAGTTAATAAAACTTTCTTAAGATGGTTACATGGTTAATTTTTTTTTTTTTTTTTACTTCTAAAAAGACATCCATCAGTGGATCTTAACAACCCCACCCCTCCTCACCCCCCCACCTCATCCCTGCTGCTCGCTGCTGCCCCCTTCAGGTAAGCCCTTCCTTTCTTTAGTTGCTTGTATATTCTTTCATTGTTTTAAGTAAAATCAAGCCAAATGAACACATGCTCTTATTTCTTCCTTTTCTCACACAAAAGCAGTATATTTTTATACTTTTGTACCTTACTTTCCTCAATTAATTTATTGATTTTTCATCAACACAGACATGTGGATTTATTTTAATTAAAAGTCATTGGTAAATATCTATCAACTGCAAACTACCTATAAGGCATAACACTATGTAAGACTAAAAGGAAATAATGTGACATAGTTCAGATATCAATGAGTTTATAATCTAATTGAGGTCAAGACCAACTCCTGGGAAGCTAAAGTCAGTAATTTAAGATGCTTTATAATTTGTTATACGTAATGCTAAAACCCGGGGGAAAAACTTGTGGCTTTAGAAGAAAAAGGACACTAAAAGTTTGGGACAGTCAGGGAATCAGGCAACGCAATCTGAATAATTTTAACATTATCATTTGAAAGAATTCTTACTTTCTTCTTCATTTTTAGTGTGCCCCGTATCTCTCAACCACAGCTCAGGTTTGCCGTACAACCACTGCTATTGTCTTGAGCAAAGTTTTAGTGAAAAGATTAGCTTGAAGGAAAGGATTAGAACAAGGCCACTGTCATTTAGATGCCTGTAAACTTTTGGTTCGGTTTATCTACAACAACATAAACTCATTTTTTCTAGTCTTTCAGCAAGATAATACACACTGCCTTTAATGGCGACAGGGGCTGCTGGCGCTCAGGAAGGTCTTGAACAGTGCTTCTTTGGGCTGGGGCATGGGGACCCATTAGAAGGTCAAATTCCCTCAGACCTACCCCAGACCTCCTGTTTGAATCAGCCCTCCAGGTGATCCGGATGCGGCCTAGAGCTTGAGGACCACTGGTTTCAGAGATCATCCTTCCTTAAAGGGAAGAGGAGCTGAATTTAGAAGAAACAGAGAAAGAGCCTTGCTTAAGGAGCCAGACAGGGAGCCCGCCAGAGTCACAAATCTGAAGGGATGATGAGGTTCCTTCCGAGAGAGATGGGGCGGCGCCCTGCCTTTCCTTCTGCCTGGAACTCTGACTCCCTCTCAGAGGTTGCCGCAAGACACTAGAAAGTATCAACTCATCTGGAAAATTCTGGGACCAGCATAGTGGCGGGAGCTGGTTCTTTATCGAGAAGCTACTATTTATGCCAGACATTGAGCAATGCCTTTGTGGACATGGTCTTATTTCACGCTTACTAACCAGTTTCGATTCGGTGGGATTAGCCGTATTTTGCAAACACAGAGACAGGCTCAGAGGGCTTGGGGAATGTGCACAGGTTGTGTCCCGCACAAGCAGGAAGCAACAGGGCTGGGCTTACATCCAGAGGGAAATGAGCAGTAGGTGGTGGTATTGTAGGATTGATTTGTGCTGTTGCAGGGTCAGGGTTTAACCTCGTTGGTTTCGGGCTGGTAACTTGGAAACAAAACGTGCTCTAGAGTGATTGCTTGAATTGTTCTCCTTGCAACAACGGCCAGGTACCATCTTTTAGACCAGAATCACCCTACGGCATGACTATAAAGCTAATATTTTTTCCCTCAAAGCGTGAGTTTTCTCAGAAGGAAGTGTTGAATGATAATAATGATAAATACTGAGATCTCAGAAACCAGGTTTGTAGTCATTCAGAAAAAGAACCCAGAAAAGATTATTTGATGATATTTGCACCGTTCTGAATACAGGGAACTCCCTTATAGTTTTAGAAGTGCTAATTTTTCCTGTATCACCTTGTCTCTCTCTAAATAGAACCATTTGGGAGTCAAGCATAAGATTTTAGATCAACGTTACTGAGGTATATTTAAAATCGAGGCTAGCCTGGGGGGCGAAAACTAATAAAAGCGGATTTAGTTGACTGAGTGGTTGTAGGTGTTAAATGTTTGCTCTTACAGTGGTGTGCGGAGCCTGGCGTGACATGCAAAAATGAATTGCTACATTTTTAGGAATTTTGCAAGCAAACACAGCCATTATTAAACATTATATTAAACAAATGCAATCCTGGGGCACCCAGGTGGCTCAGTTGTTAAGTCTCTGCCTTTGGCCCAGATCACATCCCAGGGTCCTGGATCACTTCCTGCGTCGGGCTCCCTGCTCAGTGGAGAGCCGGCTCCTCCCTCCGCCCCTCCCCCTGCTCATGCTCCGTCTCTCTCACCGGCTCTCTCTCTCTTTCAAATAAATAAATAAAATCTTTAAAAAAAAATGAAAAGGGGCTATTTACAGTGTGTAGGCAGGTTAAGTTAAAGGAATCCACACTGATGGTGAAGGTTCTACGGCCAGGAACAGGATGAAATCATTACTAACTTCACGCCTGTAGGCAAGAGAGGGTTGCTGTTACCAACTTTTTGAGAACTGGACTGTGGAAGAGGGGCTGTGGCCCTGGAGGAAACCAACCAGAGCCACACATGGGGCAAGGCAGTGGGGAGTAGGGAGGAAGGATAGACACAGCTTAATTTCTTTCCCATCAGTGTCTCCATTTGGCCAATCCCAACCAGAAGCCAAGGGGCAAGGGAGCCTTGGAGAATCATGTCTGGAAAGTCGGTTTCCTAGAGCACAATCAGGGCAGAGGACTGGTGTGGAGACAGAAGGACTCTTTGGGGAGTCACTGGTACCGAGCACTGGTTCATTCTGGACACATTCCTCAGTGAGGGATATATAAGGGAGACATCTTGAAACTGGTTTTTAGCAATTTATGAAAGCTCTCCCAGAGTGGGATTCTCATAAGCTTTCATAACTAACTCGTCTTGGAACTTGGTGGCCTTAAACCAAGGTGAGCCAGAGCTAAAACCCTTAGCTTTTATGTTTGTTTGTTTTAGAAAGATAGATCCAGCCTGGATCTATCTTATTGTATAGATCAAGTGACCACATTTTTCATGACAAGCATTAAATCCAAGCTATAGGGGCTTTGGACCATATTTAAACACCAGTTTGTGCCCGAGAATGTCTTGTGGCCAAGACTTGAAATCCTGGTTTTCATCTGGAACTTTCAAAGAAAACTATCTGGGACAACGACGTATGAGTCTCTGCTAGGGCTGTCCTGAGGACGGCATGAGGCAGGATGCGTAAGGGAGTCACTGCTCTCGATTGCTGGAAGTGCCCCATGTTTTACTGGGGAGCAGCCTGGCTACCGGCGACACTCAGGACACCATTCTCGAGGGCTCTAGTTAGAATTCTCTCAGGCTCATTTGGAGCCAGAGTCTCTATTGCACAATCACGGCATTTTAATATTAGGCTGAGACACATAAAACAACTAATTCTGGACTACTTTTGGCCAATAACATCAACAATTCTATGGTGCTGAACCTCGTGAGATATTCTCAGTATTCATCTCCCTCTCCTGTTCCCACAATGTTTCTTCCAAACCACGGTTGGTGAGGAGTCGCACAATCTCCGTGAGAACTCTTTTTCTGCCCCTCACCCCCAAGTTTTCTAAATTTGATGCCTGTGAAATTTCAGGTCTCTGGAAGCATTTTCATAGTCAATCCTAAACCCTAATGATTCGGAGTTTGGTTCCTGATACAGCTTCTCTAGGGGCTGGAGAGAAATGTGCTCTGGGACTGAGAGCTTGGCTGTTAGGCAAGGGACAATCACAGGAAACCGGCAGGAAGGGAAGTTTATACCAAGTCCCAGTAGTATCTGCGGAGATCCCAGGCAGGGCTGTGGTCTCCTTTCCTCAGACTTTATGAAAACGCGCTTTCTCAAGTCTCGCTGAGCTTGCAGATTGCACTCCTGGGTGTTTACCCCAAAGATATAGATGTTGTGAAAAGAAGGGCCATCTGCACCCCAATGTTCATAGCAGCAATGGCCATGGTCACCAAACTGTGGAAAGAACCAAGATGCCCTTCAACGGACGAATGGATAAGGAAGATGTGGTCCATATACACTATGGAGTATGATGCCTCCATCAGAAATGACGAATACCCAACTTTTGTAGCAACATGGACGGGACTGGAAGAGATTATGCTGAGTGAGATAAGTCAAGCAGAGAGAGTCAATTATCATATGGTTTTACTTCATTGTGGAGCATTACATATAGCATGGAGGAAATGGGGAGTTAGAGAGGAGAAGGGAGTTGGGGTAAATTGGAAGGGGAGGTGAGCCACGAGAGACTATGGACTCGGAAAAACAATCTGAGGGGTTTGAAGGGGCGGGGGGTGGGAGGTTGGGGGAACCAGGTGGTGGGTATTATCGAGGGCACGGATTGCATGGAGCACTGGGTGTGGTGCAAAAACAGTGAATACTGTTACTCTGAAAATAAATTTTAAAAGGGGGGGGGTGAAACAGAGCTCTGCTGGTCACTGTCGTTGGCAGTATTTTTTTTTTTTTTAATATAAGGCAGCTCCCCAGGGAGGACATGCACACATGCCTCGACTCGCAGAATGCTGAGACTTTGGGGGCTCAGTTGCTCTTACTCTGCCATTGTCCCTTCACACGCCAATCAACTTATCTGAGCCTTGGTCACCTCTCCAGGTGAGTTAGGGATGTGTCACAAATTTTTGTGAGTGCGTGAAAGGACCAGCCATTTTCACACTATATCAAGGATCCTCAGAGGGTCTGATGGTAATAAATACAGCATAAATAATCATCCTATTGTATGGTGTACGGAGATTTGAGTTATTTCACTTCCTACTGGGGTTTCACGTGACCGCAGAAGATGAGCCATGATGATCTGGAACTGTAGTTTCTTCTTCATCTGACTCATAGCTCAGTCCACGTGTGTCTTGGATTCAGCCCCTTCCGGCAGGTTTTTTCCAAAGAACTTTGCCTCAAATTTTGGAATGATTTTCCCACCTCAAAGGCGATGTCTTATATGAATGGGATGAATGATCTAAAAAGAACATGGCAAAAAAAATGCAGCCAGACGGTCCTTTATTAATACAAATTTATATAGTGGCATATGCTATTGGAGAAACCAGAAATTCGTAACACACAAATCAGGATTAGAAATACAAAGATCATTTGAGTCAAGAAACCAGGTTGACAGCACCACAAATGTTTCACTCAGTCTGAGCACGTGTGTCGTATCCAAGAACAACGAACACCTACAGGACACAGACACCAAATGTCCTAAGACTGTGCACGCACGGACTGTGCACGCACGTCCCGACACGAACTCCACACCCCGCCGCGGAGTCTGCGGGTGGCGTCCAGGCGGCCAGGGGACCACTAGAGGACAGCGAGGCAGAAACAAGGCGCGGACCCTTCTCCCTCTCAACGCTCGCAGCCAGCGTGGGAGAGCCCATCGCAAGCCCTGAGGGCTCCTCGTTCCTCCTCCCAGAACAGCACGGTACAGAAAATCAGTAAAAACGCCCACGAGGCATCAGTGAGCAGGTCAGAGAAACTGAAGGGAGGGCTTTGACTGAAACAGAGTCTCGCGTCCGTGACCAAATTATCGGATTCCTACTGTGAAACAGAAAACAAACAAAACGAGAAGCTGTAGCAAAGCAGTAAATCTCAGCGGCACAGTCTCAACACTCCCTACTTAGTAAGTGCGCGTCCCTGGAGAAGTCCTAGCGTCCGGACAAGTCCACGGAGTCGGGGGACGAGCAGGAGGGGGGCGCGGCGGGGACAGTCCCAGGCTTTCCTTCCGCCCAGACAGCTCTCGGGCTCATGGTCCGCCCAGGAGATCGTCCTTGCCGCATCGTCCTTGCCGCTCACGACCGGGTCCTGGAGGCTGCCGAGGGCACCTGGCGGTCTCCGTCTCCATCTCTCCCCGCGGTGGCTTCACTCTGCGCGGGTCTGCGCTGCCCCGTGCACGTGTCCTCCCCAGCGGGAGGGGAGGGATGAGCAAGGGTGTTGGAGCCAAGGCGAGGGCGCAGGAAGTGTTCAGTGTGGAAGCCTGCGGGCAGGTGGGGACACTGAAAAATAACAGGCCAATGCGAAAGCTGCTCCGCGGATGACAGGTTTGGTGTCCTGGAAGGATTAGCGTCAACATTCTAGATGGTTCTGCAGGAGATTCCACACCAGGCTGATGAGCTCTCCAGCCGTGAGACACTAAGTCCGGATACTCCCGAGGCCGGTCCACAAGGTCTGCCCCACACTGCCCACGCTGGTGTCCAGGAGCACGCGACCAGTCAGGGCTCACCCTGTTCTAGCCTCTCCTGAAGACCTCAGTCACCTCAGACTGCTGAGTCAGGCTGTCCTGCTCCGGAGGCTGATTCACAGTTTCCACGTCTGCTGATACGTCCTGAGAGCTTCTCTGTTCCATCGTCCGGAGACCCTGCGGGAGCCGTGCCCATGTCACGTGGTGCTTCTTTGTTCCAACGAGGTTAACTCATGAGCCAAGCAGAAGAGACAGTTTGGGGTTTTTTGTTTTGTTTTTGCTATCTGCCCGTGCGATCTGGCCACCACCATCTCTCCCTTCCTGAATGGATTCCCCCTCAACTCGCCCAAGACACCATTCACTTGCTCACCCGCCGGATACTTCCAGAGTGCGAGGCACTGCCCAGGAACCAGAGGCACGGCTCACAAGGTCCATCAGATGCTGAAAACTGTTCGTGGCTCGTTCTTTCTGGCTTTCTAGAACGGGTGTTTGTGGTGTGGAATGTTCTCAAAGAGCCGGGGTCATGCTAATACAAGCCAGACGCAGTGCGCTGCCCTGTGCTCTGCTCAGTGGATACGGTGCGTCGTGTGCCGGGGAGAGAGTGTGACTTTTACACCCCAGGAATGAAATTGTGCCTTCATTTCAAAACAACACGACGCACATGCTTGTGCTTTTGCCAGTCGGCCAAAACCAAAATGAGAAACACAAAGGCAAGCTGTGTGCCCACCACGCACAAAATCCTGAAGCTTATGCACACTAAATCGTTTTAAAGCCATGTGTTTATGGCCTTGTCGCGTGCTAATGTGGTCAAACAGTAAGTGCCTGAGCTACCAGAAAAGACCCCTCCAAAGAGAAGTCCCGGGACCTGGCGCCCTCGTCGGCCACGAGCGCTGGGACGTGGTCCGTTATGAGTCCCAGCTGGTGACTGTTAATACAGATTTCACTCTGAGCTGGGATTTCTCCTAATTTGCTTTATCTGAATGAATCACTTGCTTTTCCGAAACCCTTGCAAACTACAGAACTCGCAGCTAGTTGAGGACGCAGGTTTGCCGGCTACGGGACGGGGCAGAGCCTGGGGCGGCGGGACACGGAGGTGGGATTCGGAGGCATCCACGGCCACACGGAATGGACGGGCCAGGCGCACGTCTCTTGTTTTGCAGCCTTGTCTGTTGGGGAGGGTGTCCTGACACGTCCTTGGTGCAGTGTAGGCCAGCGGGGCACGAGGACGTCCCCCTGGGCCGAGGGCG
This sequence comes from Mustela nivalis, assembly GCF_964662115.1. NCBI lineage: Eukaryota > Metazoa > Chordata > Mammalia > Carnivora > Mustelidae > Mustela > Mustela nivalis. The sequence continues at coordinate 4,358,567 of NC_139023.1, forward strand.
CCGGGCGTCACTCATGTGTTCGAGGCGCTGGTCAGGCCCCTCCTCCCGGCAGGTTTCAGTCTGCCCTTCTGTAAGGGGGGGTCCGCTGTGCCAGACGTCTGGGGACCGGGAGCTGTGTGATTTCTCCTGAAAGCTGTGGCACAGGGCTCCCATGCAGGGCCCTTTGAAGCCCCCAGGCAGAAAGGCTCTGGAAGTGCGAGGGACAGTTAGAGGCCACAGTGTGCAGAGCTGTCAGGAGGATACAATTAGCGAAGGTGTCGGTGGTGCTGGTTCGCAGGATTCTGAATGAAATCAGAGTGTCAGCAATCCAAACACTGCGCTCGGCTCGGGGCCCAGGGGAAGCCCCAGGACAAGCAAGCTGGAGGCGGTCTAGGAAGCGGATGGCCCCCCTCCCCTGCCCCGAGACCTGCGCTGCACCTAACCCGGTCCCAGTCCCCCCAGCCCCAGCAGCCAGAGGAAAGGTCTACCCCCGCCAGCCCTGAGATCGCGCTACACCCAGCTGTGCCGAAGGCGCCGTCCGCAGCGGCCTGCACGAGGTCTCCCCAAGGAACTCTGCTCCCGAACTCTGGGGTCTCGGTGGTTCTTTGTCCCGTGAGGTAGCTCAGTTGTGAGTTGATGCGTGTGATGTGTGCCTTCCGCCACTCAAAGCGATAGTTTTCCCTTTTTAAACTGCAAGATTATAAAAATACCAGTATTTGACCCCCGTTTTTATAAAAATGATTTTAGAAAAAAATACACACGGGATCCGTCTCCTCGGCTACACCTCCGTGCCGTCCTGCAGGTTGTTGTGAACCCTGACCTCCAGATTCAGCTTTTTCAGCTGCGCGCCCTTGAACGCAGACGCGCCCTTGAACGCAGACGCGCCCTCGGCGGCGCCCGGGCTGTGCACGTTCCGCACCGTGCAGTACTGTCTGCTCCAGTTCTTCTCCGGCCTGTCCGGGCTCCTCTGGGACACGTCCACCTTGGTGTTCAGAGGGTACTCCTCCAGAAAGTCCTCCGTGGGCGGCTTCTTCCTCTGCTCCTGGCACTTCCTGGTGAGGAAGCAAGCCACCGAAAGCACCAGAAGGAGGAGCATGATGGCAGCGAGGGCGCTGCCGATGGACGCCCCGGTCGGGGACAGAGACGCAGCCGCCACCGGCTCCTGCATGTCGAGGTGCAGGGACTTCATGTTGGTGCCGTTCTTGACTTGGTCCCCTTCGTTGTCGTAGATGAGGGAGTCGTCGAGGGTCAGGCGGCCGCTGGGGTCCACCAGGTCCCTTCGGTCGCGCCTCAGAGGCGCCGTGAGAGAGCGCTGCACGCGGGGCCCTGAGATGGTGTCGGGGCCGATGATGTAGATCACCTGCAGGTACCACTGGTGCCCTGCTTCCACCTGCGGGAGGGGACAGAGAGACAAAGCGCCCAGGTCACCGCTGCCCACGGCCACTTCTTAAGGAAGGAAATGGAATGACCACCAGCCTTGGTAAATGGTCTCCGCGGAAGCATGAGCAGTGGCTGGTGTCTCCTGGCCCAGAAGGGAACCAAATACTGTAAGTTCTATTTTACTTCCAAACTGGGATCATCTTGGGCCAGCTGTCCACATCCTTGTCTGTTGCCCTATCTGTGTAAGGACCACCCCTAAGAATTGATCTTTCATGGTCCCTTTAGCTAAGTACATTCTTGGGCTTGTCAGTCTTTACTGATAGCAGCCAAGTAATAGGATTAATACCCACGTTTACTCCCCGTGACCTTCGATTGCTTGTTATACTGACTTACTATTTATTGATGAACTTCAGCTAAACTAGTCGGTCAACAAATATCCACTAAATACCTATTCTGTGCGTAATATGCAGACCCGGGACAAAGTTTCCTAACTCTGAACACTTCCCGGGTCACGCCCTGAGCCGTTAAATCATCAAGGACTGGACTGCCATTTCCTGTCCTCACTGAAACCCTCCGCGGTTTGGAACTAACTTCTGAGAAATGGGAATAGTTCTGAACTCCAAGCTCACTCCAAGGGTTACTACTTGAAGACAGGAAAAAGTGGAATAGATTTTGCAAGTTCATATTTATTGCTGGATTTAGAGTATTTTTGCTTATCAAATATTAGTAATTCTTGTCATTCTAAATTGCTGTACTGTGTTTATGACTTCGTTAAATGTTTTCCACAAGCCTGTGAAAATCAGCTGGTGCAGCATTGAGCCAAAAAGGCAGGCAACACAGAAGAGTTTAAGAAAAACCAGAGTACCACAGGCACCCCGATACGCACAATGACAAGTGCCTGTAAGCAAATTAAAGAATTTTATCATCGCTGTGGTCGCCTGGGATAGATGATGAAAATCTGGGGTGAACGGGGCGCCTGGGTGGCAGAGTCAGTTAAGCTCAACTCTTGGTTTGGGCTCAAGGTCATGATCTCAGGGTCGTGAGACAGAGCCCGCGTCTGGCTGTGCACTCAGCAGGGAGTCTCAGGCTCTCGCTCTCTCAAATAAATAAACAAAAATTTTTTAAAAATTGGGACTGAATGATAAGCTTAATACCCATAAAAAAGGCCCACCAGCAAGAATGCCATAAAAAGAGACTAAGAGTCCAGACATCCTGTCTTTTCCCTTTTTGTAGCTTTCAAGCCTTGGCCTCACGCGCCTACTCTTCTCACCACACTTACCTTATAGAGCGCGTCGACTTTCAGAGTGAATCCGTCCACACCTGGCATGCTACTGACCACATGGAAATCAGGCAACTCGGAGGCAAAGTGGGCCTCAAAGGGCACATCGTGGAAGTACTTATCCGTTACTTCGGGCTGACTGCGGTCCTAGAATTTGAGAGACAAGAAATGGAAGGTTTAGAGAGATGGAACCACTGCCCTGGCAGGTGGCCGTCCCTGGGAGGAGACATGTACTCTCCACTCCCGCCTCCGGTTGGGTCAGGGGAATTCCTGCTACAGAAGCCCTTTCCTTAGATCAACCACTGCCTCGGGGCACCCACCGCTCCCTTCAAGGAAGGGCGCTTGGAGGCCTGTGAGCTCGAAGCTCCAAGAGCGGGAGAGCCGAGACAAATAATTCTCAAGCCATTTGGTCTCAGGACCCCTCACACACTTAAAAATCAAGGACCCCAAAAGTCTTTTGTTTACAGGATTTATAACTATCAATATTTACTCCATTAAAATTAACACGGAAAAATGAGCAAATACTTATTTTCTAGTTCATTTTAAAGTGGCAATGAAAAACCCACTACATGTTAACATAAGTAACATTTTTAAAAAACAAATACCTATATTCGCTCCCACCTCCTCAAAGAGAGCTGACATTGTTTTGCACTTTTGCAAATCTTTGGAAAAGAACTAGATTCTCATAACTTCTCTATTGACTCAGTTGTGATATGTTAGTTTGACTGAAATATATAAAGAAAATCTGGCCTCACAAGGATGTGTATTTGTAAAGGGGAGAAATGATTTCATACCTTGTTCAGATAATCGTGGATATTCTCTGATACCAAATCAAACTCGGTAGGTGGTATTTAAAAAGATTAGTTACAATGTGGAATTTGAAACCATATCAATAAACCTTTCATACTCTCTACACTCACGAGGGGATTAGAGTGGAAAAAAAAAGAAAAGAGCATCATTATATTATTATGAAAGTAGCTTTGACCTTGTGGACTCCCTGAACTAGAATCAGGGATATTCAGGGCCCATACTCTGAGAAACACTGGCCGTGACTTTCCTTTTCCTGGGACGTTAATAATAATAGTAGCTTGTCTTGTTGCCCACTGTAACCACCACGTCTGGTAATCCGTCCTCGCACTTAGCTGACCAGAGAGAAACAGGAGCACTGTGCATACCGAGAACACAGCAAGAGTGCGGTTCCACCTGCTTGGGGCAGAACGCCCAGCTGAGGAACCAGCTCAGGGGTCAGCCACGCCACACTAACGGTTAGCGTACCAGCAGCAGAAACCTGTGTTTCAGGTGTTTGTTCGGCTGGATGCATCCATACTGTGGCCCTTCGTTGTAGATTGTCCCCGTGGGGTCAAAGAAAGGCACGTGACCGTCCTTCCCGGTACAAAGATAGACCTTCTCCAGCTGCAGTTTGTAAGCCGAATTAAGGTTTTGCTCTGGATTCCAAAGTACTCGGCCATAAAGGATTTGACCTGGAAAGATTGAGAGGCATTAATTGGGTCACACTTTAAGATTAAAGAGAAGGAAATGTCAAGGGTAGGAAGGACTTAACACACTCCCTTAGGGTCTTTCTACGAAGAGCTTTATGGTTCCATGTGCCCTTAAAATACTCATTTGTTCATTTCTAGCTTCTTTTCTTCCCTAGACATTAATCGAGCATTTAAGGTGTGCCACGGGCTCTGCTGTGCAGACGGGACACGGAGGTGAGTCAGATGAGCTGAGGGAACAGAAAGAAAACCTAACCCGTTGCTAAAAATAGCACAGCTAATATTCATCCAACTCCTACTATTTGCTAGGCACTGTGCTAAGTTCCTCCCATATAAGAAACTCACGTAGTGCTCACAGGTTTACAGATGAGGAAGTTGAGGCACTGAGGTTAAGTGACTTCTTGAAAGTCACAAAACTAGTACGTGTTGGGGACGGGGTTCAAAGTCAAGGGACTTGGGCTCGAAAGCCCACCGTTATCCCAACACTGTACTGCCAGGAGCCACAGTGCGGAAGGTTCACAGTGTCGCCCGAGCAGAGAGCTGAGCCGAGACATATGCAGGGAGAGGCACGGGAGGGATGAAAGAGGAGGTACCGTCTGACCAGTTTTCTCAAACGTGGGTCGGGGGCATTGAGCATTTGGGGCAGGAGACTGGGGAGAGCACTCCATGCCAGAGGAAGTCCCGGCTCGAAAGACCGGAAGCGGCAGGCCACGAGTCTAGTGCTGCTGCTGTCTCCTTAGTACCCGCTGCGGCGCTTTCTTTACTTCTACTTTCTTTCCTTGTACGATTTCATTTATTCTTCCCAAGAGCCCAAGGCAGGTTCAATTATTATCTTCATTTTAAAGAACGTGTCTGAGGTTTCCTATCTGGCCATGGGAGCTGAGAATTGAGCAGAAATCTGTCGTGTAGAGGGTTTTCTTCGTGGCACTGAGGAGGTCAGTGTGACTAGAGAGGAGGATGGGTAGAGAGACCCGTGGGAAGACAGGCTAGGGGCGCTGGGGAGCCTGGCCTGGGGTGTTAAGAAGCGGGGACCCGTGGAAGGTTTTAAGCAGGGGTGTAAAATCAACACACAGGGGCTTCAGAAACATGGAGAGTGGAGGAAACACGAAGAGACTAGAGTCACAGAGATTGGGCTGGGGGCTATGCTAACGCTCTGCGAGAGACAGGTGTCTGACTTACAGCTGCGGAGCATGGGATGAGCTCAAGAAATGTCCGAGGGTCACTGATCTTAATGGTAGGTGAGAGGCACGGAGGGGGGGACGATACGGAGAGGCTTCTGCCTGGGGCACCTAGAGTGTGACGCTGTAGTCAGTGCAGCAGCCGGTATGGTAGGAAGGAGGTAAGCCCTGTTCTAGACGTTCTAGGTGTCTGAAAGACACCCGTCTGAAGCGGCTTGGTAGTTCCAGACCCACATATGGAAATGTAGAAATGAAGTTTGGAGACATCAGGGCAAGGTCAACTCTTAAGGAATGGCCGCGGAGGAGTAGAGAACAGGGAGTTCAGGAGAAGTGGATGGGCCAAGCCATGGGTATGACCAGAGGTAGGAGCGAAGTAAGACCAGAAGGAGCCATGCATGGAACCTGGGGACAATCACAGGGATGTGGCAGAGGACAAAGACCCAGGGCAACAGCATGACAAGTGGCCAGAGAAGCAAGAGGGCGTCAGGTGAGGCTGTTGGTCAAAGGAAACCCAACAGGACATAAGTGTCAAGATCCACAGGTTTGATGTCATTGACAAAATCGGGTTCTGAGCTGCGTGTGGTGGGAGACTCCCAGCCTGCAACAGACGGACGGAGATGAAGGGCCACAGAGACTGTGTGGGCTCACCGCCCACTCTTGGAAGTTCCTCAGAGAAAAGAAAAGGAGAAAACAGACTGAGTTTGAAGGGGAGTGAGGTCTGACGGATGCTTTGTTTTTTCTGTTATGGGCAGACACACCTGAGCGTGTCTTTCGGATGACAGAAAAACCCCGGATATGAGGAGAAGATTAAAGGAAGAAAAAAGGCAGAAGGGGCCATTGAGGGAAGAAAGGCAGATAACTCATTCATTTATTCAGTCCATATTTATTGAGAACCTAGGCACTGGTGGTCTGGTGTGCAAATCTGATATCTGATCACAGTCCCTACCCATGGAACTCAGTCTGGTGGTAGCAACAAGTAAAGAAATATGTAATAAACAAGTAAAGATATATGTAATATATATTACACAGTATTAATAATGGTTAGAAGCACTATAAAAATGAACAGTGTTCTATGAAAGTGAAAAATACGGAGGCGTACATTCAGTTATCTGGTGTGGTCAGGGAAAGCCTCTTTGAGGCAGTTAACAGTGAAGTAGAGACCTGAAGGAAAGAGGGCCATCCTTTTGAAACATCAAGGAAACCAGTTTGGGGCGAGGAGAGGGCAGAGGAACCCTTTCCAGTGGAGAAAGCAGGAGGAGTGTACACGGACATTTGGCGACCCTGCAGCAGGTAGGGAGGGAGGAGTCATGTTGCAATCTCTCTCCAAGTAACTGAGAGATAAAGCAACTTACCCAAAGTCAGACAGTGTGTTCGAATCTGGTTGGAAACCCCAGTCTTCCACCATTCAGACCAGGGTTCTTCCATAGTACCACACTGCCAGTCATTACAGTACCAAATATGTGACCTTCTTTTGATACAACATAAAGGAAGGATATGGTTCTGTTCCTTGACTAAACCTTGGCTGTCCTGGAACCAAGCCCAGGGGAATCTTCACTGGAGCGTTGCCTGAAAGCCCAGGAGCAGAGATGCTAGTCCAGAGACTTGTCCTAAAGCATCTGAAGTCTAGCCAGAGTCTCGTTCTGTAGGGGAACGAAACAACTTACCTTTTTATTATTAACATATAACAACTTACCTTTAGAGAAGGCCCCTTTGTAATCCATTTCTGCTAGGGACATATCAGATGTATTGGGGTCCATCAGGAACACCTTCTCATTATTGCAGAGCTGAAATTCAGTATTGAGCGAATACACAACTGGTACAGGGCGGTTGGTCTGCTGGAATGCGATGGGGATCAGGAATCTAAATGCGGGAGAAGCGAGAGCTCCTTGAGAGCAGCGTCAACTTGGCAAACCTCGTGCTGTCCTCTCTTCCCTCCCTCCTCAGCACTGTGAACGTGTTTTGTTGCAGGTGCTAAATAATCACCAAATACAGCGATGTATATAGGAGAAGAGCTTGACTTATTTGGAGAATTATGAGGTTAATCTGCTCTTTTGAGCAGAAATAATCTGATTCATCTTTAGAACTCTTTTGCTAGCCCTCTCATTCCGAAGGTCCCTAAGGTTGCTCTTTGACTGCGGAAGGGCTCACTGCCATGGAGACCTGCCTAGACTTCTCTTTCCCAGATCTGCCTGCTCTGAAACTTTGACTCTTTCAAACCGATCCAAACTTATTTATCCTGTGTCCCACTCTTCAAGACATTGCTAAACAATAGTCTCCTGCCTCACTCCTTACTTCAGCCTCCCTGGCCTTCTTTCTCGGTCTTTGGAATCTGTCCTTTTCTTCCCAGACTCTGGCACTTAAGGCTCCTCTAGCCAGACTGGCCTTCATTAGGTCTCTTGACAGGTTCTCTACTCTGTATTTCTACTGCTTCAAGAGTCACTATTCAACAAATATTCACTGCATTTTTATTATGTGAGAGACATTGTCCTAGCAATGGGAATTCCTGGGTGAACAAAGCACATGCCCTCAGGGATAATACATTCCAAAAGAGAGTCGGTTAATAAAATAAATTTAAAAACATATAGAACACGAGAAGGAAGCAGGTGATGAAGAGAAACGCGAGGCAGAGAAAGGGGATGCTAGGAAGAGGTTCAGCTGGAAATTTAAATATGGCGGCCACAGAAGGCCTCAGTGGGAGGAAAACTAGGAGGATGGAGCTCTGTTGCCTGAAATGGGAAAACCGTGGGGGGACTAGATTTGGTGGAGGAAGAGGAGGGGTTCAGCAACAGGCATGTTCAACTTGGGAGGCCTACAAGAGAGCCAGGTGGAGAGGCAGAGCAGTCCGTCTGATGCAGAAGTCAGGATGTGAGAGGTGAGCCCGGGATGAAGGTGTCCTTTGTATTCAAAACCTTGGGAAGGAAGGATGAGGGAGACCACCATGTGGAAAGAAGAGAGAAGAGACGGTTCTAGCACGGCACTTAGGGTGCTCCAGTTCAAAGGCAATGCGGAAGAGGAGGAACCAGCAGAACAAATAGTGAGGAAAACCCAGTGGGTCGAAGAAAGCCTACAGAGCTTGACAATAGCTGAGTGAAGACAGTGTTTCAAGGAGGTGACTGGACAACTGTTAACTGTCGCAAAGCCGTTGCAAGAAATAAAGGTGAGAGTCAACATCTGGTGCTAGTGAGTTCATTGGTGACCTTGACGAGACCAAGCTGGCTGAAGGGATGAGTGCGGAAGCCTCAGGGCAGCGGGCTCCAGAGAGAGAGAACGGAAGGCGCCACACTGGAAACCGCAAGTCTAGGCAACTCTTGAGGCATGACGTGAGGTACAGGGAAGGGAAATGAATGTGGACGGAGAACTGAAGTCAAGAAGCGACTTTTTTTTTTTTTTTTTTTTTTAAGATGGGAGAAGTTACAGGTTTTTAAGCTGATTGGAGTGATTCGTAGAGAGAGGAGACTGGCTTATAAGATGCTCTTTATAAAGTCAGATGAGAGGATTTGGGTTCCAGTGCACGAGGGGGGCACTGGCTTCAGTAGGCGCTGGGACCCCGATAGCATGGGCTATCAGGGATAGCCATGTACCTGCAGACGCGGGGAGGGGGAGATAGGATGTCGGGAGCTGGGGTGAGTTCTCGTCTGATTTCTTCTGTTTCCTCCAAGAAACAGGACACAAGATAATCAGCTGAGAGTGAGAATGGGGAAGATATCGCAAATTTGAGTGCGAAAGAATACAATGGTTGAGGAGAGGGAGAGAGTGAAGCCGTTGTTAGGGAACGATTTTGTTCTCCGCTGAGAAGACCTGTGGGTCAGCTTGAGGTTAGTGATAATGAATTTGAGGTTTCCTGACTTTGACCTTGCTGGACATTCTGCAAGAACCCTCCCCCTCTGTCTGCCTTTCTTTGCCTGTTAACTCTAATTTATTCTCCAGATTCCAACTCAAACACCACAGTGCCTAGGAAGTTCACTCTGCTTCTCTTCCCTTCCAGGGTAGGTCAAATCCCTTATCTTTTGTTCTCTCTTTCTCTTTTTAAAATTCAATTAATTAATTTATTGGAGAGCAAGAGAGAGAGCAAGGGGAGGGCCAGAGGGGGAGAGAGAGTCTTAAGCAGACACAGGGCTCCATCTCACACCCTGAGATACTGACCCGAGCCCAAGTCAAGAATCAGATGGTTAACCCACCGAGCTACCAGGCGCCCCTTATAATTTGTTCCCACTATTTCATGCACTTTTTTTTCACGGTACTTATCATGATCTGATATTTTATTTAAATAAAGTGACTTTAAATACAAATCGGGTCAAAGTCCGCTTCACCTGTTCCAGGCTGCACAGAGTCACAGCAAGTGTCTACTCGCTCACTGTTGTACCGTCATTTTGCTAGCCAAGCTTCCGACACACACGTCTGTTAAAGAACAATGTGTGAGGGATAGTTTCAGGGCTTCACGCTTGCGGCAGAGTCCACCTGACTATTCCTTACTTCTGACTGAAGGTGCCCCAGTGGGTAGATCTGAGAGGGTGGGGTTCGGGGAGATCTTGGAGCCTAGGAGCAATGGGCCCAAGCTAGGGCTGACCCCGTTTTGATAACTTGAATGTAACCATTTGTTGCACCAAGAGCTCATTTAGCGGACTCAGGAAAACGGGTTTTTCTTGGTCCTGGTATTACCAGATTCCACATAGTGTCTGACACCCAAGATGCTCAATAAATAGTTACTGATTAAACAGAACAAATACAGGACTAGAGAGGATGACGGTGATTTATAAGGTGAGAAGGTCCAACAGACCTCACAAAAACAGGCATTCGAGGAGATACAGTTCCTCTGAGTTCAGCCTGAGTTCCCTGCGGCGGCCTTGTTTTCTGTGTTGCAGTTCTAATGCGTCCCTAGGGAGCCACAGAGATGATCCAAAGCAAGGGTAGGCCCTACGGAGAGTCACCCTGGGAAGAACAGGGACCCCACAAGTAATGATCTCCCTGATGTAAAGCAAAGACTCTCAAGCCTGAAGCCTCAGTAAAGGGACCCAATGACACTGCTCCCTCTGTGACCCCCAAGCCCACACAGCACCGGGGGATGCAGATGGGCTGGTGTCTCTTTTGCTCCTGTCTGTCATTCCCAAATGGCAAAAGAATCTAAAAAAAGGTCTGGCACCTCCCGGGGAGAAACTCTTCTCACCTGTGTATGCTCAGAGACATCCAGAGCATTCTTCACAATAGAATGTGGGATTATACACGAGCAGAATGGCCCAACAACTTGCGGCATCCCCCCACAATGAACACTTTAGACGAGAGGCTCACCGTACAGTACTCACACAGCACACGGATCAACACAAATGCTGGTCCACTTCTGAAGCAAGAAGTGACTCAGCAGCAAACCAAGAAAAGCTGCAGAGACAATCGGTGCAGGAGGACATTTTTATGTCGCTCAGAACCTCACAAAACCATGCACAAGTCAATATGAGTAAACCAGAAACCAAAACAAAGGATGACAAGGACAAATACCACTCCAGTGGTTCCCCCGCTGGGAAGGTGGTGGACAGGGCAACTGGAGGGCCACTACAGGTGTCTAAAAGGTACTGGGAATGTTCTAGCTCTTTTATTTTTCTCCAACTTTCACCTGTTACAAAATGGGGATAACAGTGTCAACATTGTGGGGGCACACTACAGTGAGCCGTAAATGTTAGGAGCTTAGTGCAGAGTCTCCCACACCCTCTGCACCCCATATGTGATGTTGAACATCACCAGCAGTTACGATTACCTACTTGATCATCAGTAGCCCAGTCCCAGAGGTACTCGCTCAGGCAATTGAATTCCTATCAGATGATGTTCTATTACTCAAGGTTTTACAGATGGTCTTCTATCTAAAATCTGTTCATAACTTAGAAATTGAATACGTGAATCCAATCCCCCGGCATATGTCACCGGATTATTTTCCCTCTGTTCCTCCTTATTGCAGCCAACTACCGCTGTCCTGGTCACTTCCCCTCGCTCACTCGGCTGACCACCGTGCTCCCACCACGGATCTTGGCGATTTCAGCGTCCACAGGGATGAATCATCTAACACTCTTCAGCTCTCAGTTCCTTGACAGCATTGCCTCCAAAGAGTTTGTCCACCCCACCGCAGCCACTCACGCATCACGGTCCCACTATGCACCACCTCCCCAAGTCTCATTTCCCAGCACCTTCCTAACTACCACCTCCTGACTTCCCAGCTCGCCCTTACTGTTACTTCCACTCATTCATTCTCTAATCACACAGGACCTCCCTGACCACTGTGACCAGGAACGGGAGCACCAGCACACTCATGGTGGGAAGGTAGACACCTTGTTCCCTGTAACAAACAATTCAGAAAACTGTCTGCAGTTTCTTAAAAAGTTAAGCATGTATCCACCATGTGATCCAGCCGCTGTATTCCTACATATGCACATGAGAAAACAGAAAGCCTATGTCCATGTAAAGGCTCGTGTGTCTATGTTCATAGTGGCTTTACTTCTCACTGCCATCACCTGTAAATAACCCAAATGTCCACCAACAGATGAGCTGACAAATGAAGCGGAGGACTGCTGCTCCCTGGGAGACGACCGGCACCGACGGGGACAGACGGCTGCTGCGCACAACAGGAAGGCATGAAAATACTCGCGCTCCATGAGCAAAGTTGGAGAAGGATGCATCCTGTGTGACACCATTAACATGAAGCTCTAGAAAGTGCAAAGTAATCTGTAGTGATGGAGGCAGATCAGTGGATCCCGGAGAAAGCGGTGGCTCGGGAGGGTGGGAGGGAAGGCTACCGAGGGGCACGAGGAAGGCCCTGGAGGAAATGGATGTGTTCGCCACTGTGCTAGTTGTGGTGGCTTCATGGCTGAATACGTATGTAGGAAGTTATCGAATTGTATCTACCTTGAATATGCACAGTTTGTCTTATTGTCAATGAGATGGCAATTTTAGAACAACTCATCAGGCTCTCAGCACTGCCCGACCCGCTGCTATCGGCGACCCTCCAGCATGCCCACTTCCCCACTCTGAGATGCCTGCCTCACTCCCTCCTCTCTTCCCAGACCTCAGGATTCCTGACTTCCAGTTGAGGCTCAGCTTCTCATTTTTTGGAGAAAACAGATTTAAGCAGATTCTACTTTGCCATTCCTGTCCTCCAATCTACAAATTCTCACCTAGATCCACATAGGCCTGCTCTCCTCTTCCAGTGAATGAGGGCTCTGGGCTTCTAGTGAAGGTGGGCCCCTCCCCTCTGGTCTTGGACCTATCCCCACCTGCTCAAAGGCTTGGCTCTGCAGACTTCCCCTTGTCCTGCTGCAACATTACATTTCACCTAACAGACCAATAGGGTTGCTCCCACCAACATACAGCCACCCTGAAATATTTTCCACTCTAAATCACAAATAAGACCTCCTTTGGCTTTGTATCTATTTCTAACCACTGTCCCTTTCCTCTGACATTTTTTATAATAAACACCGTAGGCATAGTTTATCCCTGTTGTCTCTACTGTCTCTCCTTGGTCTCTCATGATCTGATCACGCTTTAATCCCTCAGTCCACTCAGTCCAGGCAGTCCCCAGCCTGCCCTTTGTCAAGATTACCAACCACTTCTCAATCGCCAAATCCGATGGCCCATTCTCAGTTTCTTAATTTGAACGTCACATTCCAAATTCTCTCTATGGTAATGTCAGATCCTGTCCTCAACATCCTCTTAAAAATGTTTCCTCCTTTAAAGACCTCAACGTGAGACAGGAATCCATCAGAATCCCAGAGGAGAACATAGGCAGTAACCTCTTCGATATCTGCCACAGCAACTTCTTTCAAGATATGTCTCCAAAGGCAAAGGAAACAAAAGCAAAAATGAACTTTTGGGACTTCATCAAGACCAAAAGCTTCTGCACAGCAAAGGAAACAGTCAACAAAACAAGGAGGCAACCCACGGAATGGGAGAAGATATTTGCAAATGACAGTACAGACAAAAGGTTGATATCCAGGATCTATAAAGAACTCCTCAAACTCAACACACACAAAACAGACAATCATATCTAAAAATGGGCAGAAGATATGAACAGACACTTCTCCAATGAAGATATACAAATGGCTATCAGACACATGAAAAAATGTTCAGCATCACTAGCCCTCAGGGAGATTCAAATTAAAACCACATTGAGATACCACCTTACACCAGTTAGAATGGCCAAAATTAGCAAGACAGGAAACAACATGTGTTGGAGGGGATGTGGAGAAAGGGGAACCCTCTTAAACTGTTGGTGGGAATGCAAGTTGGTGCAGCCTCTTTGGAGAACAGTGTGGAGATTCCTCAAGAAATTAAAAATAGAGCTTCCCTATGACCCTGCAATTGCACTCCTGGGTATTTACCCTAAAGATACAGATGTCGTGAAAAGAAGGGCCATCTGCACCCCAATGTTCATAGCAGCAATGGCCATGGTCGCCAAACTATGGAAAGAACCAAGATGCCCTTCAACAGACGAATGGATAAGGAATATGTGGTCCATATGCACTATGGAGTATGATGCCTCCATCAGAAAGGATGAATACCCAACTTTTGTAGCAACATGGACGGGACTGGAAGAGATGATGCTGAGTGAAATAAGTCAAGCAGAGAGAGTCAATTATCATATGGTTTTACTTCATTTTGGAGCATAACAAATAGCATGGAGGAGATGGGGAGTTAGAGAGGAGAAGGGAGTTGAGGGAAATTGGAAGCGAAGGTGAGAGACTATGGACTCTGAAAAACAATCTGAGGGGTCTGAAGGGATGGGGGGTGGGAGGTTGGGGGAACCACGTGGTGGGTATTGGAGAGGGCACGGATTGCATGGAGCACTGGGTGTGGTGCAGAAACAATGAATACTGTTACGCTGAAAAGAAATGAAAAAAAAGTTTCCTCTTCCTTTGCCCCAGCTGCGGGAAAGACGGTGCTAGACTAGACGCTGCCTGAGAGCAGAGGCTACTTGTAATGCTCCGCTGTAGTCTCCATGCCAGACCAGAGCCCGCACACAGTAAGAGCTGAATCAAAATTGGGTGAATGAGGGAAGGTGTGGCGGGATGCAGACAGTCTCGGGTCTGAGGTGGGTACCGGCTAACGTAGAGTTGAGCCTCGGTTTTCGTAGTAAGGATGTTCTGTAAAGTCACGGTGAATGTGTGTCAGTCGGTACCGAGCCACTGTCCCGGGGCAGACATGGGGCAGAGCTCCTGCAGCACGCGTCATGGCATGTTCACCGACTGACCAATACCTAGCCCCGTTCTCTGCATGTTTCAGTTTAAAACACCTTATTTAATATGTTGTTAATTTGTTAACATAGAACGTGTGGCAACAGCACTTAGAACCTGTGCCTGAGGCTTCTTATACTTAGGCATCAGGTAGACCTCAGCACTAGCTTGGGAGCCGCTGTCAACATGAAATCACTGGTAAAAAAAAAAAAAAGCACAAAAATGTGCAAACCACGGCACTACCCAGACCCTGAAAACGATACTCGTTTGTAGTGAGAAAGCCGACAGACGAAGGGAGAGTGCTGCCTTGCTTGACCTGAGCTGGGAATGCGGGCGTCCTGTGGCTGTGTTTTGCCACCCGGTCTGTGTGCGAATGACCACGAAGCCATCGCGGCAACCGATGCTGCTGTCACACACACACATGCACACACACACACACACACACACGCACGCACACACACGCACGCACACAGGAGCGAGGGGGTGAACTGACAGGCCGTGAGGCTTCGCTGGCTTCCCTACCTTTCCGGGGCATGTGCGGTGCAGGCCAAAGGCTTGTCCCCGGGGTCAACCCACGGCTGTGTGGGCTGCACGGTGCACGGGATCAGGTAGATGGTGTACTCGCCCGAGTAGTCCTTCCTGGAAAGACGCAAGCACACTGCGGTGAGGCCGTCTTCTAGCTTCTACTCACCACACACACCGCCTTCGCTCAGCACGGGTCCGGGGGTATCTGCGCTCCGCATCGAGAGGCTCTCCGAGTCCCGAACGCAATCTTCAGACAGTCCTGCAACCGTCAGGGTATTGTCCAGACGTGTTAAATAGAGCTACTTTACCCCACTGCAGTCCTTTCCACGAGAAAATCTGAGGGAGGCATCTTGTTTATAAAATTGTAAAAAGGTTCAAGGGAAGATAAAACAGAACGGGTCACTTCCTTTAGATTTCCACGAAACTTGTCTGACAATTTCTGTGTAGCGTTTCTTGGAGATGGGCGCCCCGTTCAACACATTCTTGACTGTGAAAGATTTTATTTATTTATGTATCTATCTATCTATCTATCTATCTATTTATTTATTTGACAGAGAGAGATTACAAGTAGGCAGAGAGGCAGGCAGAGAGAGGAGGAAGCAGGCTCCCTGCTGAGCAGAGAGCCCGATGCGGGGCTCGATCCCAGGACCCTTAGATCATGACCTGAGCAGAAGGCAGAGGCTTTAACCCCCTGAGCCACCCAGCACCCCAAGATTTTATTTATTAAGGCGTGGACAGGTCAACGGCTGCCCTGACAGAAGTGGTGGCCAATGTCTCGGGGTTAAAGGGCACCTCCCTCCAGAGAATGCCCGCATCCCATTTCCTTAGCATTTGGTTTCTGGGCTCCTCTTCCGAACGCTACAGACCCAGCCCGTCACGGCGTTGTAGAACGCCGTCTCTTCTCATAGGAGAGTAAGCGTTGGGCATTTCCCTATTTGTGTTGGATCACAGGATTCTGTAGGTCATGTCACCAAGAGCGGGAGCCTTTGTACCCTCGCAGCTGTCGTGGAGCCGCAGCCGCCGCCCTGAGAGCCTGCGTGGAAGACAGCCAGACAGCCAGAGGCTTCGGGAAGATTCTTCCAGAGTCTTGGGAGGCTGCTGTCCCCGGGAGGAAGAGGGTAATGAATCGTAATTTTAACTCTTGTGGACAATCCCTTAGAGTTCTCACATTTGCCGAATTTGTTGTTTGTCCATTTCTTTTGTATTTATCAATTTATTCATAAAATTATAGCAAAGATTTGGTTAGATAAATAAACAAGTACAACATGTATGACACATCCCGGGGTCATTTCAGTGGAACGGCAGAACCTGGAAACTGCGCGACGCTCTAAACCTGGCTTGCCTTTGCCTTTTCCACAGTTCTGTGACTTTCAGCAAAACACGCAAACTTTCAGGGCTGAGTTTCTAAGTCCCTTCCTGCCGGGCTGTCCGTATGTCTCTGCTGTTTCCTCCACGGCCCCTCCCTTCCTCCAAGCCTTGGAACAGGGGAGATGAGACCTTACACTTCCTACCTGAATTACATGAAGACTGACACGCATAAGGGGAATAGTGACCCGTACTTCATAGAAACACTTAGAACTGTCCGCCCGGAACCCTTGCTCGCACCCGGCCGCGATCATGTCGCCCCTCCGCTCAAGCCAACTGCGGCTCTAGGGTAAAGGCCAAGTCCAAGCTCGGGTCTGCAAGGCCCTGCGTGGTGCCCCGCCCCCCACCTTGACCTTACCGCCTGCCCTCCTCCTCCCTGCTCACCCCTCCAGTCCCCCGGGCCGCCCTGCTCCTCCCCAGGGGGCGGGTCATGCTGCGGCCTCCGGAGCCCGGCCAGCGAGCTCCCCGCCTCCTCCAAGTGTTCGCCCAGACGCACCCTCTCGACGAGGCCTCCTGTGCGCATCCTAATTGAAATCACTCCTGATTCCCCTCAGAGTCTGCTCTAAATCCTGTATTTTTCCGGGCACTGGGTGGTTCAGGTCATGACCCCGGGTCCTGGCATCGAGCCGTGCTTGGGGCTCCCTGCTCAGCGGAGAACCTGCGTCTCCCTCTCCCTCTGCTTCTCCCCCTGCTCGTGCTCTCTCTCTCTCTCTCTGTCAAATAAGTAAATAAACTCTTAAAAATAAACCCTTCATGTTTCCATGGCACTCCCACTTTCTGACATGATCTGCTATGCTTTTTACTATGGCCACGTTTTGTGTCTTTGTACTTCACTGTAAACGCTGTGTGCATCTTTATTTTGTCCACGGAAGCATCCTCGTGCCCAGAACCTGCCCTAAGGCACAGTAAATAAAATGCTCAATAACGTTTGTTAAACAAATGAATGCAGGACAAAGTACATGGCTTCCCAACCCCACAGTCGTACTTTTCTCATCCCTAAATACGATGTAGGTCCATTTCCTCACTATCCCTGTAAATATGCCAAACCAGGCCCTAGAGGTAGGTTTTGAATTCTGTAGGTCTCCTCCTCTCCTTCCTGAGAACTAGACCTTCCTCACCCGCATCACGGAGCACGGGCCGCCCACCTCCTCCATGAAGCCTTGTGCAGCTCCCAGCCCTCCCTGAACAGCGATGGTCTCCGCGTTCTGCACCTCTCGCATCGCACACAGCACAGCTAGCTGGATGCTGTTCTACACTTTACCGTTTCTCTACATAGTTTTATCTCCTTTCCTTAAACTTAAACTCTTAAGATGCTTATTCAGGACCTAAACCACACACTAAAACCTGCGTCTCTGGGGATTCAATCAATCAGGCATGGCTTTACCCTCGGGGAGCTCACAAGCTGATGGAAAATGGGACCCTGCGTGGAGACGTCACATGAGCTGCATTCCAGTGTGAGCTGGAACCAAGTGGGAAGGGGAGGAGGGGCTTCCAGCCACGCATGGAGAGTCAGGGAAGGCATCCCAGAGGGGTCAGCACTGAGTCTTCGAGCTGGGGCTGCGAGGAGTTCGAGGTCTGTGAGAAGAGCAGGGAGAGCAGAGGGAACCACACAGGCAAGGCCGCGCTGACGGGCAGGTGGGGTCCGGGTCCGTGAGACATTTAATGCGGTTCAGAAGGTTGGGTTTGAGATGAGGCTGCGGGGGAGGGCACGGGCTTTGAATAAAGAATTTGGACTTTATCCGGGAGGCCGTGGGGAGTCAGCAGAGGACGTAGAGAGGACCGTTTCTGTGTCTGTAAATCAGGACAAAGTACGTGTATGATCCCATGGGCCTCTAGGAAGCGTAGCCTTTGAAGTTTATTACATATTGATTTCAAAGGAATCATTATTAAAAAAATATCTGATATAAAACCTAAAATTCACAAAGAAATCTTTTTGAAACTGATTCTTAGGACAACCGGCTACGTTGTAACTAGAAAGCTCGAACAGGAGCTCCATGCTACAGTCTTACCGCCATGACCTAGAAAGTGAGATGACAATGTTAGTGACGGCTGCCTCATTATCCTTTTTACGGTAGTAGTTTTAGTAGTGTTTCTCCTATCCTTCCCCTTTACAAATGACATAGTTTACGTATTGAACCCATTTCTATTCTACCTCTATTTTGGGTGTAGGAGAGAAATAAAGCTTATTATTTACTTTACAGAAGATTGGACCAAAGGGGTGCCATCTGGACCTGATAACCAGAGATCCTGGATTTTGAACTGGTTGTAGTGATTGGATGGAAATTTTCTTATTATACTAAGGTTTTTTTTAAAAAAATGGTTTTATTTATTTATTTTAGAGAGAGAGAAAGGAAGAGAGAGAGAGTATGAACAGGGGGGCTGGGGGCAGGGCAGAGGCAGGAGAGAATCTCAAGCAGCCTCTGTGCCGAGCGTGGAGCCTGACCCAGGGCTCGACCTCATGACCCTGAGATCATGACTGGGGCTGAAACCAAGGATGTGTAACCAGCAGAGCCACCCAGGTGCCCCACCAAGGTATTAATTAGACGCGTTTTCCAGGCAGATGTGTCCTGGACTAAACTCTAGCCTACAGGATGTAAACAGAAGTGATATGCAGCCTTCCCAGTCATATCCGTGTCCTAAGGGTAACCACCTCCTCATCTGCGCAGCACGAGCTGATCCGACTGACTGTTTCTTTCTCTACTTGTCAAAGGGTCGTTTCTACCCCTGCCCTTAAAATGGAAAGCCAACCTCTGCCAAAAGAAGAAGAAGAAGACGATGACGATGACGACACAGCCACGTGCCCCAAGCCTCTGAAAGAGACTGAGAGCGTTTCAGGTCTCCCCAAGCCCCGGCCCGCACCCACCTGTTGTAGGAGCTCGTGGCTCTCCAGAGCTGATACGGGGAGTCGAAAGTCTGCGCGCTCCACAGCAGCTGCAGGTCAAACTCGATCCCCCCGAGGTGGTCTGGAGTCAGGACGAATGACCTGGCGTCCGGCAGGCTGTGGTGCTCCGTCACAAACTGCCCTGTTTCGGGGGGAAGCAACACACCGCACCGTGAGTCTGGTCGTACGCGAGACGACCCTCTGCTAAAGCCTGCACCAAACTCATATCCTTCCACCAAACAAGTAAGGCTGTGTCTTCCCTCACAGCTGGGATCTCTCCACCCTGGCTGGACGGCTCGGCGCACCCCGGCCTATCAGCCGACGCTCGGTGGACGCGATGGTCACACGATTTGTCAACAACACCCGTGTTCCTTGTGGAAGTGGTGTGGGTGGACTCACAATAACAGGGTCCTTGTGTGCCAATGAGTGTCAAGGACACTTAGTTTTGAATTCCCAAAAAACACGATTCTTACAGGCAGAAAGGTCTTGTTTATAACAGAAATATCAGTTTCAGATTAAAAAAAAATTACATTTCCGGGTGCCTGGGTGGCTCAGTGGGTTAAAGCCTCTGCCTTCAGCTCATGTCATGATCTCAGGGTCCTGGGATCGAGCCCCGCATCGGGCTCTCTGCTCGGCGGGGAGCCTGCTTCCTCCTCTCTCTCTGCCTGCCTCTCTGCCTGCTTGTGATCTCTCTGTCAAATAAATAAAATCTTAAATAAAATTACGTTTAAAGCCAGTCAAGTCCTCAGTAGAGGGAGACGATTGTAAACATCATTGAAAAGGTAAAGGTTACTCAGCAGGATACTTCTACTCTTCAAAAATGCAGTCAGAGTGTGTCATGGATGAACAGTAGACAGACTTGTAGACTGAGAGACGAAGAAAATATAACAGTCAGAATGTAATATGTAAATATGGATTGGACCCACATTCCTTTTATATAGACAGAGATAAAACTAATATAAATATAAAAACAAACGGAAAAGACATTTGTAAAGCAAGAGAGGGAATATGAATAGGAACTAGATATGATGGATCAATCTTCAAAATCTTGGATGCAGTGACACCACTGTGACGTGTAAGAGAATGCCCTCGTTCTGAGCAGATGTCGCCTGCAGGATTTAGGGTCCCCTGACATGAAGGCTGCAACTTCTTTTCAAATGTGATACAAAAAAATGCGCATGCGTGTGAGTATGGAGACATACGTATAAAGTAAAATGGTAACAATTGCTGACTTTGTTTTTCATTGCTCTACTCTTTTGCCTTTTGTCTATGTTTGTAATGTTTCTCTTTTTAAAAGATTTTATTTATGCGAGAGAGAGAGAGAGAGAGAGAGAGAGAGCGAGCGCATGAGCAGGCAGGGGGTAGAGGCAGAGGCGGAAGCAGACTGTGCAACAGGGAGCCCAGGGCGGGCCTCGATCCCAGCGAGCCGGAGGCAAACACTCAACCGACTGAGCCACCCAGGTGCCCCGTCATGGTTCTTAATAAAAAAAATTGGGGAAAAACTGCCCTGATCTTACCTCTGAATTTGGCGTGGGTCTTGAATTCAATGACGAGGCGGCCGTCCTCTCGAATGTAGATTCTTATTATCTGAAGCCTGGCCGAGAGCACGCTGTCCGTCTGGATTCCTGGGCAGGCGACCACACACCAAACATCCAGGTTAGAGAACAGAGAACGTCTCCGAGATCGGAACCGACATGTGGGTCGCCCCGTGACTCCTCTACGTGGAGCCGCACAGTCATTTGAATGTAAGTTAAGAAAGATTTGCATATTCATATGAACACAGAATGTATTTAGACACATTTGCCAATTAAAACTGTCTAACAGTTCATTCTACTTGGGTTTTTGTTTTTGTTTTTGATGACAATTCCGTTCTCCTTGACATCGTTTCTTCATACCTGAAAATGCCACAGCCCAGAGTCAGCCTCTAGCCCACTGCTCAAAAAAGTTGGTCCTTAAACTTCTTCCTGTCAACTTTACACCAGGACGTGAGACAGTGCATCTGCTTCAGACTCTATCTACTTTTCCTCACGAGGACACCTTTCGTGACCCAACAAAACCATAAGAAATGTCCTGGTGGCTACAGTTAGTATTCAAACCAATGGGCAATTCAAGATTAACTTGTAGAAGCCCATACGGCACCACACGAGCAAACCGCAGCTTCCGGGGGCAATTACAATCACGGTGCTCAGTGGGCTCGGCAGGACCCCAAACTAAAGGGTAAACAAAGGAGAGGGAAAGCAACATTCAAAAAGAACCCCAAAGCGCAAGAAATGATCTGACCCAGAGTGTGAAAACTTCCAGGTTAGTTTCCTAAGAGAAATATAAAACAAATGATTCAAGTTCAAATCACTCAACAGAAAAAAAAAGCCTGTACTTCCCATTACTAGGGATGAAACCCAAGCTACGGGGCACTCCTGGAGCTGTTTAGCCGCTCAGACCAAGGAAACCCCCTCCAGGGAGGCCAGGAGGGACAGCAAGAGCAGCAGAAGGAAGGGGACACCTGTCTGGGCCATCGTGCGGTAGCAGTGGGACAGCCGGGGCACGGGAGGAGGGGGAGCTCCCAGCTGAGGGGTGGACACCAACAGATGGGTGTCTGGTTCCTGAAAAGAAGCACGTCCGTATATGCTGACACTGGAAGGCTTCCAGGGATTAAAAACCTCAATCCAGGTAGCTAGGGACCCAGAGCAGAGGACAGCAAGTGACAGATCGATTCATACACTGCCTGTTAGGGGTTCAGAGGTGTCCCTCTGGAGTATAATCATGTCATTCACTCCTAGATAAAAATGGTGTGATTTGTGGCATCTAAGGAGCAAAAGCGTCTTCGAATCAGGTGCATGGGAGTGGAGAAATATATCAAGATCAACCTGGTTCGCTTTGTTCATTCGGCCCGAGGGGCCGCCCTCCTCTGACTGTCTACAGGACAGCGGGACCAGGAATGGAGCCCCCGTCAGAAGTCACTACTTGCCGCCTCGCCTCATCTTGCTTGAACATAAGGTCGGGAGAGCTGAGCTCTCAATGGGCGTACCTGTCCTCCACAGAACAGTGTCGTAGAAGAAGGAAAACTCCATTTCGGTGTGGTGCTCCAAGGAGGCCCAGCCCCTGGGGGCTGTCACATAGATGTAGGACACATAGAGCGGCACGTGGACCGTCAGGAAGGACTGAGCGGAGTCTCTCACCTGCCAAGCAAACGGTGCACACACAGAGGGTTATTTCTTCCCTGGGATGAAGACGCATTTGGTTATGACGTCTCAGTTCAACTTCCTCATTTAGCCACTGACTCACTCAATAATTTCTTTTTAAATTTTTAAAAAGATTTTATTTATTTATTTGTCAGAGAGAGAGAGAACAAGTAGGGGAAACAGCAGGCAGAGGGAGAAGCAGACTCCCCACAGAGAAAGGAGCCCGCCCAATGCGGGACTCGATCCTGGGACCCTGACTGAGTCACACAGGCGCCCGTCAATCAAGAACTATTGACCAAGGGCCCACAACATGGGAGATGCCCAGGTACCAGACTGACCTTCCTCCTCAGCGGTGAGAAGCCCTTATGGAACCCACAGTCTAGTAAGACAATGCATACATTTACACAATAAAGAAAGATGGGAAGTGCCCAGGAGGCTTCCTTTATGGGCTGATCTGGGAAGGCTTCTCTGAGGAGGTGACACCTCAACAAAAACAATTCTGAAGACTGAGAAGGATATTTGCTTCCACTGTTCAATTCCTGGAAGACTTGACTGAGACTTTAAAAGTAACAGTTATTCCCAAAGGATTAAGACATAGTCCCTCACTGACCACAGAGTCCCTCCAGTGACCTGTAGGAGAGTCTGAATCAACCCTAACTGGAAAGACGCCCAAGTCTGGACCCTTGGGATGAGCGTGTGGCTGGCGGGGGTGTTTTAGTGAGTAGTCACATCTCTGGCAACAGGAACTCAGGTCATGGGACTTGGATATTGTATCTAGGAAACTTAGCCACACACAGTTCAGAGCTGCATATGCTTGTGTAATTCCCCGTCTCATACTATGCCTCACTGAAAGAGATTTGAAAAGGCAGCACACCACACTTCCAAGAGATTAGTTCTTCTAAGGGGATTCTTGTTACTGCTATTAATTAATGGCTCAAAAAAATTTTATTTTACTATGCAATGAACAAAAATTGGATAGAAAGAGAACAAAATACAAGCAGAAGTTTTCACGGGGAAGGTAACTGTGTATACTGTGTGTATTTATTCATTTTGTATTTCCCTCTGTAAACATATTTCTTTGATAATAAAAAAGCTTAGCTTGAAAAAATGTTATTTTTGTCATTGGTAAAATGCTATAATATACTCTACTATGGAACTTAACATTTTTCTTTTGTTTTCAAACACAATGTAAAGTGTTTCCTTGGGTAGTTTAGGAAAAGACCCAAATGTTTCATCAATATTTGGGACATCAACATTTTCTTTTTCTACAATTTTTTTTTCATATACAGTGGTGTCAGGGATTCAAGGTTTGATTCCAAACATTTCAAAAGACTCTGCTAATTCCATATTCATTAAAAAATATCTTTTGAAATGTTTTATTCTGTTTTCTTTGGAAAATTTTCAGATTTTCTCTGGACCTCACGCCACATTCTGTCCCTTTAGTGCACAGGCTTTGTTAAAAACACACGGTCCAATCTCAAGACTATTGATATTACAACCTTAATAATTATTTAGTTGATTGGAAAAACTAATTTTCCCTCCTCTGTTTTTGCTTTCTATTCTTTATCCCTCATGATATTACTTGCTAATCCTTAAAAACAAAACAAAACACCAAACCTTGACAAATCCTTACCACATACCTACACTGTGCTAAGTACCTTCCCATGCTGAGATGATTGGCTACAATTTCAGAAGAGATTCAGAGCAGTTATGAGAGGGAAAGACATAATCTAGGGCTTGGTTGTAAATTCTACATTTTCTACCATATACCAGCTGTTTCAACCATTTTTGAAGAAACAGACTGCAATGAAGTACTTCTGTGTATCTATTCTATGTTGGTTTAAGAAGTGGGGTGTTTATAATGAGAAATCTTAGTCTTTGAGATTTTTAGGCATATTCTGAACAAAAATACCCCAAAATGTAATTAGGGTAAAAACCATGGAGAACACAGAATACTAAATTTTGAGAAGCCAGAGGAGGAACCAATCACTTAGTTTTGCATTTTGGGGAGTTGAACCTAGGTCATGCAACTGCAGAGACAGAATGTCAACCTAAGAACGCCTTCATTTTCCGTTCGGTAGAGGGCAGTAGTGCACATGAAATGAGAGTGAACCAACAGGAGAGGCATTACAAAGAAACAAATAAATTTTAATCAAAGACAGGGTCCCAAAATAATTACTCTAAGAGCCTCCAGAAGTCCCTCTTTCCTGTTTAAATCTGATTTGAAATGAAGGACAGACGTCACTTTTAGCTCACTGAGATAGCCGCTCACGAGTGGGTACAATCTGCTTCAGATTTAATTTTCCTATGAGGATCCGTTAGCCTCATCCCTTTGGTAGAACTGCCCTCCTAGGATGATGGCTTCTTACTAAAATTCTGTCACTCGTGTTTAGTAACTGTTGAGAAGTGTCGGGGTACCTGGGTGACTCAGTCGGTGAAGTGTCTGCCTTGGGCTCAGGTCATGATCTCCAGGTCCTGGGATCGAGCCCCACCTTGGGATCCCTGCTCAGTGGGGAGCCTGCTTCTCCCTCTCTCTCTGCCCATCCCCCTCGCTTGTATTCGACCTCTTCCTCAAATAAATTTTAAAAAGTGTCCATTTTTGCAAGGTTGTCAGTTCGGCACAGGTTTGAAGTAGGCATGAAATCAATGTGTTTTAAACAATTCTCTCCATAATGCTTAAAAAGAGAGCGGCTCTACTTGTCTTCTGAAAGGGCGCACCTCCTTTCAACTTATTTCCCCACACACGGAAGAGAATACATCTACTCTGTAATAACTTTACCATCAAAAGTAAATCCTTTTGGCTTTCTACAGTATACCTAGAGGGAAAAAAAAAATACATATCTGGAGAAGTAAATATTAGATTCTTATATAAGTGGCTGTGCCAGACAGTACATTTTTTCCACATTAATTTTAACATTTTCCACATTCTTCTTCCAATGAATTGATTTAGCAGACTTAGGGGGGCTCCTTCTAGCCACCAAGCTGCTCGGGGACTTAAATTAAAGAAGACTCCCTCGGCTCTCCCAGTTCTTGGAGGCCGCTGGAAGCAGCATCCTAACAGAAGCGCTTTCAGGAACAAAAGAGGTTTCCATACAGCACGCAGGTGCGCGCCGCCTTCCCAGAAGCCCCCGGAACACCCACCTGGAAGTCGGCAGTGACGGACCCCCCGCAGACATCAATTAACTCGGTCATGTCGTAATAGGCATCAAAGGTCCAGACGCAGCTCTTGAGGTTCAGGTGTTTGTAGAGCTGGATGGTCTTGGGCTCCCGGACGCTGGGGTCGAACTGGAAGGGGCGGTCGTATCCAGGCCCCAGGGCCGTGCTGTCATAGACCCTGTCGTCCAGGAACCCGGCCTCTGTGCGGGGGGAGGAGCGAGGAAAAGTGACTCGGTCTGTGGACAGGCCCCTCACAGGCTACCCGGGAGCTGAGTGGAGAGAAGGGACGTGTCCTTGTGAGGCTGAGATAACCCGTCCTTCCTCAGAGACTCTGTGAGAGCAATCCAGGCTCCCCAAACACACTGGGTGAGAAGGTGAGGAGCTAGATGACCTGTTGCCTGGGTTACATAGAGTGACCGAGGTCACAGGTCCTCTAAGCGGCTGCAGGAACCCCAGGAAGAAAGGTGAGCGACTGACACTGTCCATGGAGCCAGCGCTCATGGCCCCACGGGTCTCGGAAAAGAAAACACACTGAAACTTTGCAATCAATTCTTGAAGACACAGACTTACTATACGGATAATTCGTTGATGAATTGTTATTTTTTAAGACTGATTTTTAAAAAAAAAAAAACAGCTTTTATGTAAAGACAACAAACATCCGACTTCCTCTTCCCCTCCTATGGTTTCTGAACACTTGGGGGAAAAAAAATCTTAATTTTGTGTTAATGAGTAAATAGCTCGCTAATGGTGCTTGACTGAAACTCCCGTGCTGCGGGAAAAATTATGGGCAAAAATCGTCGAGAGAAATGCTGCCAAGCAACTGAACTGTTCTAAATTAAGGAAGACCTTAATGCAGCAGTGAGCTAAATACAGATGCGATTTTAGAGTATCAGGATTACGGTTCTTTACAGCACTAAGGGCAATCATAGTATTCTGAAGGAGTTGACGCATTTCTTAGAATGTTTAACACCAGCACGTGGTCCTCTGCCCCGCTAAGGACTGGGATCTCAGTTAACATGTGTTGAGTTTAATTGTGTTTAAGTAGGAAGAGGAACAAACTTTCAGCCGATAGCCAGAGCCTGTCTCTTACGGCGGCTGCAGATACGGACCGGTTAAACGTTCAGGTGTAGCTCAGTGACTTGCAGATAATTTACCCTCAACCAATCTCTGCTGTACAAAGACAGTTTGATGGCTACATCCTTGGTTTCCCCCATCGCGTCACTGCCTGAGCGGCCTGTGCCTGGCCACCTGCTCGGAGGAACGCCACTCATGCCGCAGGTCCTGAGGACGGGGGACAGGAGGCCGAGTTCTCTTCGCTGTGTCCCCAGGCCACGGGGCTGGGCTGGAAGGCGAGAGCCACGCGGGGGCCGTCCCTCACCTGAGATGCCTCTCAGGTCGCGGGTGCTGACGAGGTTGGAGCAAACGTGCTGGTGTCGGTAGATGGACTCGGACAACAGGAAGTGCAGGTTGTGCAGCGGCATGGTGGAGATGAGCGGCAGCATTCCGTCCTGGTGCGGGATCTGCACGGAGATGTGGATTCTGGGGCAAAAATGGGCAGAGATAGTGTTGAGGTGCAGCTGGGAACCGCTAACGTGCCACGTGTCTTCCTCACGACTTACTCCGCCTGCACCAAGGAATCGACCATTTTCCGTGCTGAAGCTTCCCAGGGAGGGCGATGCCCACGTGGGGTCGCTCCCCACCCCTCCCGCCAAGAAATCCTCTGGCTCAGACCTGATAGCCATCAGGAAGCACAATTTTTTTCTCTTCTGTACCAGGAAGGATAACATCACATCCACAAATTACTTTAAAGCTTTCTTTTGCTTTCAGTGGAAGCTCTGTTTCCTCGTGAGCTACAGTGGGGTGACTGATAGAGGTAGCGTCTCCTTCTCTGTCACAGGGGGTGTCTGGGGGAGACCGGGGAGGGCTGACACCTCTATTTTTTTAAGTATTTGTGCCAAATGACATCACTGAGCTCTTTAAACTCTAAGGTCAACTATTCCTACCCAGGACAATATCTTAGAAAGAGTCATATCCCTCTGCTCCTACTGCCTCCTCCTAACTTAAAGAGCCTTCTCCCCCTCCCCCCTTCCAGTTCCCAGCGACACGAGCGGCCCCCAGTGGCCCCCATCCACAGTGCCGGGGCTCGTCTACACGTCTCAGAGCTTAGCTGCCTGTGCACGGGACGTCTGCCACTTCCAGACTCTGTTTATCTTGCCTCCCCACGAGGACAAGGATCATTGCGTTCACTTCTTTCGTGTCTCCAGAGCACGTAGTGTAAAATTCTAAATAAAATACGAGCTTAGTAAATATGGACTAAGACTGAGACACGACAGAACTGTACTTAGGGGCTGTGTTATTTTTGTTGTATAAGTTTAAATTTTCAGCATGTTGATTGAGGGCGCCTTTGAGTTTTTATAGCTTGACTCTTGGAACAAAAGCCCAGGAGACATCTTTAAGAGGAATCAGAATCTTGGAATAGGAACGGGATGTCTCTTTTGCTAAGAAGGGGTCAGTCGTGCCTTGGGCACTTCTGCTACTGCTTTCTAACAAAAGTAAATCTTATTCTGTGAGGAAAAAAGAAAGAATTTGCATATTCCTGGCTCCATACTTAAATCGGTTTTTTTCTCCATGCAAATGAACCCTCTTCTCTGAACTCAAGTCGTTCATAAAGGCACAGGTACAAGTACCACAAGGTTCAATGAATATGTATAATACACACGAATCCCTTTTAGCTAGGCAAACATGAAAGTATCTCTCTTCCATCAAAATCATGGGAGCATAGGAAAAAAATAAAAGCACATCTGTCCAGTGACTTTCAATTTATACGGCGTTATTATTCCGTTCACTAGATATTTAACAAGTGTTCCTTAGGGGCCAAAAAGCACCGTCCTGGTCAGAGGGGATCCAGGAATAACGATAATCGGGGTCTCCGCCGTCAGCATCTACTGCGGCCCAGAGAGGCAGGGAATGATGGTAACGCTCTGAAAGAGGCGAACGTGGTGCCAGGGCGGCTGGGAGGAGGAGCTTCCAAATCAAACTGGGAAAGATGATGAGGAAGTTTCTAGAAGGGCTGTCAGGCGCTAGTAGAGTAGGACCACAGGATTTCACTGTGGTGAGTGGAAGGGGTCGGGGATCGCAGTCAGGAGCCCTGGGGACTAGAGTCAGTGTGATTCTCTGTGGGCAGACCGGCTGGCGAGGGACAGGAGGCTACGGAGACAGGCAAGGGGACGGATTTTAGGGGTTTCTGAAGAATTTAAATGTTTTCTGGGGCATTTATGACCGTGATTCTGAATTTCGCAGCAGCATCACTCGCTGCTCTGCCTCCTCCGGCAAACACACACAGGAGAGCCCCTCGCTGTGGACGGCGCCCCGGCCCGACCTGACCTGTTTGGATGCTCCTTGTGCTTGACGTCCAGGTACTTCAAGGTGGCGATGAAGGACTGTGCCTGGAAGCCCCTGGCTGTCCCGGCCACCACGGGGGTGTGGCACACAGCACTGTCGGTTCCAATGGTAACAATGTTGCTCCTCAAGGAGGTGCCCACGTGGCCCACCTTGTCTACAGCCTTGGCCACACAGCGCACGTGGAACCGCCGGCTGAAGTAAATGCTGTCCAGGACCTACCGGGAAAGATCAAGGACTTGAGACGTGTGTCTGCTCCTCAAAGAGCTCCTGCCGCTGCATCGTCTGGACGATATGACACGGCCAGTCTCTGGCACAGGGTTATCTGGGCAGACCATCCGTCATCCGTCTACCCACTCATCTCTCTATCTGCTATTCCTTCACCACAAAACTGCTGACTTTCTCCCAGGAGCCAGGCACTAGGGACAAAGGAGCGAGTATGTATAGCCCAAGGCCGTGTGGCAGACCAGGAGCAAGTAGACAGAGAGGAGCAAGAGCCCAGAGATGACCGGCCCTGGGGACAGCATCGTTCTCTGTGTCGGTTAGCGTCAGCGTAAGGACCACGCGGCTAGTCTCCAGCCCTTCCATTAAGACTGGTTGGCCTCCAGGTCACTTTTGCTGAGGATGCGGTGTCAGGACACCGGAAAGAGAGGCTTCCTTCCCGGTGTTCTTATTTTCCTTTCTTTCCCAGGGCTCGCCCCTCCCCCACCCCCGCCTAAGGACCACACACGCTGCAAAGGTTGTAGTAACAGGAAGAGTTGAAGTCGAGAACGTGGCCTCTGACACCTACTGGCCTGTGAAGGTCCTTCGACAGATTCTTTCATGTTCTTAGCCTTAGAGAAGCCATAAGAATGCTTAGCTTGGGCTCTGCAGACTACATGGTCACCACAACTCTCTAGATAATGTGCACATACACGCAGGGAAGCTCATAAGAAGGAAAGTTAATTGGTGGTTCTGTGTGCCATAGACCTCCCACAAAGCAATCATACAAACTTATAAATTCTACCCATGAAAACAGTTTTCACTGAAGTCCATTAAAAATTAAAGAGGATTTTTTCCATTAAAATTGTTTTAATTAGCTGCCAACGCTTTATTTATTTATTTACACATGAACTTAGTTCAGAAGGGATTTGAGGCCTCTTATACAGATGCACACAATACAATGCTATTAAATAAATAATTGAAGAAACAAAGATAGAGCAAAGGAAACTGGGATGAAAGTATTAGTCACCAAGTCATCGCAAGAAGAAAAACTGAAACATCAACTTGGTTAAGTTAAAAATGTATATTTGCTGGGACGCCTGGGTGGCTCAGTAGGTTAAGCAGCTACCTTCGGCTCAGGTCATGATCCCAGTGTCCTGGGATCGAGTCCCACATCGGGCTCCTTGCTTGGCAGGGAGCCTGCTTCTCCCTCTGCCTCTGCCTCTGCCTGCCTCTCTGTCTGCCTGTGCTCGCTCGCTCTCTCTCCCTCTGTCTCTGACAAATAAATAAATAAAATCTTAAAAAAAAAATTAAAAAAAAATGTATATTTGGCCAAATCAGACCAAGCTGCCTTCCTGGTTTTTTCAAAAGAGAATTAGATACTTAGAAAACCATAAGCTGTAAAGTCTTATCATCTAAGTTTTTAAATTTTATCAGCTAGTCTGAACTAGGTTACTTTGCAAAAGAAATGACTTTTTGTCTTCTCTGAATCCACTGTGCAAAAAACAATGGAAATGAGTGACGTTGCTTCACCAGAGCCTCCACCCATTTGAGCCTCCCTGCGCCATGATCCCATCTACGGAAGCACTCATCAAAGTGGGAACAAACTCAGAGTTGAAGAGGAAGAAATCTAGGGAAATACCGTCTGAAAGAAATCTCTCATGTGCCAAACTATTAAGTGCACTACTTTTGATCAAAACGATCGAGGGCTACCAGGCTGTGGGCCTCCACTGCTTTTAGCTGTCTCTCTGAGGAGAATGTCCTCACTGCTGTGACGAGCAGTCCCCACAGGGTGCTCTTTCTTTCTTTCTTTCTTTCTTTTTTTTTTTTTTAAAGATTTTATTTATTTATTTGACAGAGATCACAAGTAGGCAGAGAGGCAGGCAGAGAGAGAGAGAGAGAGGGGGAAGCAGGCTCCCCGCTGAGCAGAGAGCCTGATGTGGGGCTCGATCCCAGGACCCTGGGATCATGACCTGAGCCGAAGGCAGCGGCTTAACCAGGGCGCTCTTTCTTAAGGCTGGGAAAACCCTCACTGTTCATTGCTCTGTGATGGCGGCAGAGGTGTTGGTCTGGTGTCTCGACTCTTTGAGGACAGCAACTGCGTGGTGAACGTCTCACGCCCTCCTACAATTCTGTATAACACCGATCACTTGAGAAACAACCTATCGTTTGTTTAATCACTGCGCCATCCCTACTGTATGCCCTCCATGTGCCGGGCATGTTAGGCTCCACAAACATGGTAGAAGCCTTGGTCTTCTACCCAGGGGTTTATAACCTACTATTTACTGAATGACGGAAAACATGTGGAAAAGAGGAATCAGTAATTGTACCTACGTGGAATTTTTGACTTACTTTACCATTTATAGACACTTTTAATCTGATTAGTCAAAGACTTTGTCAAGTGACTAAGTGGAAATATTCTTTTGCAGATCAGGAAACACAGACCCAAGGAGGTGAAGTGACCTCTTAACATCACGTAGTTCAAAGTAGGCAGAATCGAGATTAGTAAACAGATAGTCTGATAACTAACTTGGATCTCTTTCTATGACACCATAGTACCTTACGTACAAGAATAAAAATACCTGTGAATATACTGTGTGTACCTGCTGACTTGTTTATTTTATTCTAAACGCCACACAGGAGCCTTCAGGAGCCCGACAGAGTTGGAGGGACAAAGAAGAGCACCAGGCCCAGAGCCACAGACCTACCATGTGGTTGACACTGGTGAAGGGCGTGCTGTCAGTGACGGTTTCAAAGGGTGACCGGGCGCCGTTGCCGTCCGTGGGGGTGGCCACCTCCCAGCTGAACTGCACCAGTGTTTGGTTGATACCCGCCTCGCTGCAACGCTCCCTCATGACGGCGTACTTTGGGAAATGGGGGTCGCAGGGGGTCACGCAAACCAGCGGGTAGCCGGGGGACGGGGATTTCTTGACACCCTCCTTGCTCACTTCTTCTACATGGTCATAGTCAGAAAGGGTGACAACCTGAAAAGGAGCAACAAAGCTTCAGACTGGGCTGGGCGTTGGGAGGCTCCGAGAACGGAGGGTCCCCTCTCCAGAGAGCCACAAGGTCCCTTAACTGCTAGGGATTCTTTAAAATACAACAAAAAGAAAAAGAGAGAGAGGGAGGGACAAAGAGAGAGAACGTAACAGTGGAAGTTTTCATAGCGCTTGGCCAGGCATCTCTAGAAGATACTACAGACCTTGAGTGCTGAAGAAGATCCTCCGTCTGCCTGAGCTAAAAGCTTTAATATCTCGTTAATCTTATTCCTAAATCAGAGCTCAATCACTCATGTGAAAAATACTTTTATGTTTATGAACCACTGTAACCAAAGCTGTATGATGAATCACAGTTACTAGTTTAAAGTTGCATTAAGAAAAAACAAAATAAATAAGGTTGCATTAAATTATTAATGGTGTGCAGTAGTGTATTTGGCAAAACAAAAGCAAATAAAGGGAGAGCGTTTCCTCTACGGTTGAATAAGAGACCCCTTTGGGATGATTCTTCTTCTGTATGAGACTAGCCAGGGAAAGCTAGAAGACTTATTCCGACTGCTCCATTATGACGGCTTAAATTTCGCTTGGCAACCTCCAGGCATTTTCCTCCTGATTGTAAAGTCAGGGCATTCGTTCTACACATCCCCAAACTGGGGGACTGGGTACTGCGCTTCTGCAAATACTTAGCTCTATGCATTGGCATGTACGGGGGGTAAGAGCCATGGGGTAGCATCACTTTACTCCCCCCTTCTTCTAGGTCCCACGTAAGAAATGAGAGCAATCGCATTAGGCTTCCCGTGTTTATCAGACTAAGGTGTCAACATGGTTTGGTCTTACTCTAATGTTCAAACGGGGTTTCTCATCCTCAGCACTACAGACATTGGTGCCAAATAATTCTTTGTTGTGGGGCTGTCCTGTACATTGTAGGGTGTCTAGCAGGGCCCTGCCTTCTACCCACTAGATGCTAATAGTACCTAGTGTGACAGTCGTGACAACCAGAGATGTCACTAGACATTGGCAAATGTCCCCTGGAGGTGGTGGCCCAGGGAGGAGATCTAGGAAGGGAAGGACGAGATGGCTCCCGGTTGAGGACCACTGTGTTAGAAGAATGAAGCTGGCCCCAGAAGGCCTGCTCCTCTCAAGTCACCATCTACTAGTCACTAGGACATAAAAGCAGGGACCCTTTTGGGTCAAGCAACTCACGATGGGCGGTGCTGGCAATATGAGACTGCCCGCCGCCTCCTGGTCTAGAATCGTCACCGTGGCCGTGGTCACATCGCCAAGAACTGCTTCCACTGGGTCATCTGGGCCGAGGACGAGGGAGAAAGATTCGTGCCATTCCCGGTCGTCATTGGCTAGGATCTCGACTTTAAAAAAGATATGGTCCACACCTTCACCAAGGACAGAGCAGAAAGAGAGCAGAGGTTCGCGTTAGCTGACCTGCCTCAGACGACGCAGGCTGGCACCGCTGAAGTTTCATATTATAATATGCCCTTTCCTTTCAGAGGTTTTTGATAAACACGGTGGCTGCTAATCACTTGAGTCCCGTCTCCAGGGAGAAATCTATTTTAGAGACCAAACTCCACTAGAGGCTCAGTTTTGCAGACTTCCTATCCAACACCGTATGAGGATTAATGGGCCCTGCCTGACACGAGCCGGTAGTAATAAAAATCTATGATCCAAAATACACTCCACCCTGCTTATGAGGTTTTTTGCTTAATTTTTCTTTCCCTCTACACGTAGGCATGAGCCCCTGCGTGGCTGTGAGCGCTTGCACACACAGACACCCTTCAGGGCTGTCCTGAGAACCAGGATCTCGAAGGCATCCTACAAGGCCGTCCCCACCTAGACAGGAGCGGACGGGTTTGGCAGCCAGGAAGGAGCTGGGTTAGAGCCGTAGGAACTGCCTTCTCTTCCTGCCAAAACGATTCTCTGGGGGAGCAAGTATCCCTGGCAGGGCTTAAGTTTCCCTTCTTCCTCTCCTACGAACACCTGGGCTGGGCTGTTTCCAAGACCTCTCTTTTCTCTAGATCCTTACGCAGAAAAAGAAAAAGTAAAGACACATGGAGGAACGGCCCTGGTGTGGAGGCGGAGGAAGGGCTTCTACCTTTCCGGCAAACGCGCAGCAGATGCACACGGGTTGGAGCAGAAGCCCTTTAAAACTTCGCCCCCTCATTTCTGAGGAGGTCACTTCCTCCCCCCACTTGCCAAGATGTCTCTGAGAGGCCTTCTACCACCGCTGCCCACTTCTGGCTCTGTCAGAAACGGCGCCAGGACCTACACCGGTCTGTTCATCTCACATTCCTCCAGAAAGTTCTGTGAGAAAATCTAGCATAGAATTCCAGTCCTTCTCTGTCTCATTGTTTCCATCAAACCACCATATAAGGAAGTTAAACAGCTCCCTGTGACCTGCATCTCATCTTCCTCTCTCTCGTCCCTGACTCATGTCTGTAGTTCCCTCTAGAATAAACCTTTTCTGGAAATCTCGTAACAGGGTATCCCGTCTCCTAGCCCATGTTCAACCAGAGGAGCACAGAGATTGTGCCTTCTGCATCTGAGTCATCCCGGAAGGACCCGGCACACTGCCTCGCACCCGGGTTTTACGGAATGATGGTGGTGATGTTTGTTCTTTAAAATCAAGTGCATCTATGACTCAACCAAGTCATAGGTTCACAACAGCCAAAACATCCTTTTAAATGAGCCCAAATCAGAAGCATGTTCTGAAGCAAGGGACCTACTCTGGTTCTTTCTCAATGCCACTGTTAGCAACTAAAGATTTTAAAGCTTCCTGTAGAAGCAAACGTGTGCCTAATGAGGACTTCATGCTTAGTCGGCACCACAGTTTGCCTCTACTGCTCGTTCCTTTCTTCGAATACAAGATATTTGCCCTTCTGTCAAGTAAAACCCGCAGCCTGGGGCTGGCGTTCCATTACCTGGACTGAACTTCAAGATTCTGCTCTTTGGGTAATAATCCACCCCGGACTGGGCAGACCCGTCCCGCGTGCTGCAGCGGATCTTGGACGTCCTGTTCTGATCTCCTCGGCGGATCACCTTGATGTTCAGGAGAGCGATGGCGTCTGGCCCCGAGGGTTCGCGGACCTGGTATGCGGCTTCTTCGAACTCAATGGTAGGGGCTAAGGAAACAGGTTAGAAAGACCAGAGCACGTTGGAGAAGCACGAAGGGTTCCAGTCCCCTGAAAACACCTCACAAAGGCAGGAGGGAGCTTTCCACACTAGTAAGCAACGCAACGGAAAAATGGCTTGCGGTCATAAAAATCAATCCATTTTACTCCTCAGTAAAGCTTTGGAGAAGGAACTTATTTATGATTCTGCGGGAGTTGCTCCTCACAGGTTTCTTACTAAAAACAATAGTGGGGGAAATATTTTTAAACACTTTGAAATGCATGATGTCCACGTTTCCATCTGGGCAGTACAGCTCACAGAATGTTTTTAGATTCACACACTTGTCAGGGGACTGAGACAGAGTAAGCCCTTGATAAATACCAATCGACCGATTGCATGAATCAACTCTTTTTCATTTATGAGATATGAATTTCTAAGCTGTAGAATTTATCTCACTTATATACTCCCTGAACTTCCCAAGTCCGTCTCTCATCTCTGATCTGAGTTCCTTCTTCCCAGAGCCCTCATGCCTCCCTTTCCTTAAAATTTTCTAACTACGCATGGGTTCTTTCGTTAAAAATGAGTGGTTTTCATGAAGAGCACAAGCCTTCCTAGCCCACTCTGGTTTGAGGTACTAGTCTCATTGCTATGAAGTGATGAATACGTTGCTTTTTACAAAAATTTCAAATTGTGCCTTCTTTTTCACTATATTTTCACGAGGAAGGGTGAGGTGGTAGTTGTGGATAGGGACAAAAAATGTGAAAATTGAGAGTAATTTCAAATTTCATACCACTTCTAATATACTATAATATTTTGCAGATATTTCTAGAGTCTCTGTTCATTTTCCTCTTTCCCTCTCAGAAAATCAATTCGTCCTAATCATAGAAGAGAAGCTTCCTTGGAGACTTGGTAGTTTTTGATGAAAGCTCCTTGGCCCTGGGGAGAGTCACTCACAACCTCTCTGAGCCTCCGTCAGGTTTCCTGGTGACCGGGAGAGGTTCACTTCAGGATCTGAGCCCGAGTCCCCGGATAAAGGACGAATCCAGCTTCAAGGCTGGCTTTCCTTATTTTACCCTATGTCCACAGTAGTCCTGATTTTATGCCAGAAACTGAGAGTGTCACTAACTGTCAGGTAGACCCTAGAATCTGATAAAATAAGGGTTACAAACAGTTTTGCTGCTGACAGCTGTGTAACTGAGAGCATAAATTATATAAATTTGCTGAGGCTCAATTTCTTCAGCTATAATACAGGGATTCTAACGCCTCCCTCAGGGGTTACCGTCAGGATTAAATGAAATAATATAATATGCTTAGCGTGGTTCTTGGTCTACGGTAACATAAAAACACCGATTACTATTTGTAATATTACCCATTCCCTCATTAAAATATCTATCTGAATAAAACAATTTTGTCCCAAGTTGAAACAGATTTGGTTTTGTTTTCCCTAGTGCCGGGGGCATTCCTTGCTGACACCTGACTCAAGAATTTAAGATTTGGGGGGTTAATAGGCCAAATCAATTAGAAGGAAACTGAGAAATTAGACTTTTCCGGGAAGGTGGCAGTATTTAAATCAGTTCATCGGGTTCAACTGATTCTGATCGTATTTCCAATCTGGCTTCTGAACTGTAGTGACTTACATAGGTTTTATTCTCTGCCTGCCTTAGCGTCTCTGTCCTAGCTTGTAAGCATACTCCTTCCTTATCTCTGGGCCAGGTGGTGGGGCATCATGAGATTAAGAAGAGCTATCGCCTTATTGGAACTGCAGGAGAGTGATCACTAGCTGCCAACAGTTTATATAAATACTCTGAGACTGTTATCAGTAGGCAATTTTATGGCACTTTCATTTTAAAAAAAAAAACACCTATAATTGCATTATTAGTAACACATCAGTTCATGTTCTATCTACCAGAGAGTAACTAAAGGCAGTAGCGTCTGTTACCGTCTTCATCATTGGATATGGTGACGGTGGCCACGTTATTCTTCCCGATTCTGGCTCCGCTCCAGTGGTTTCCAAGGGGATGGCCAAGGTAGACCCTGAATTGTTCCTCAGGCTCAAACACGGAGTCATCATGGATAGAGACAGTACAGTTCTTCATCTAGAGCCGATGCCATGAGATAGATTAAAATTTGCACTGAAAAATCAGTACTTTTCTTGCTTTTCCTAGAAAATGATTTTTCTTCTTTGTGGCATCAAAGAGTCAACACAAATTTGAAAGGTCTCAAACCATTTTGTTTGTAAAACAGAATATTTAAATCTAACAGTTCATGCCTGACAGGGACATACCTATGTGAGAAGCCTCATATTAGAATATTCCAAACCTCTCAGAATGACTGGTTTTGTGGAAAAACAAGATCAATAAAACACCCCAGTCCAATGTAGCTGCAGGAAACCTGTGCACTTTTCCCTGATCAGACCAAGGCACACGCGTGCATTCTGAAAGGTGCAATTTGGATGACGGGTGAACACATGCATTAGGCTTCCTGGAGAAGGCTGAACAGTGGTCTGTCCCCTCGGTGGCAACTGGCAGGTTTCAGAAGGAACTCAGAAAGGCTCCTCTGATACCTCTCAGTGCCGCAGAACTCTCAAACGCCCTGCCAGATGGTGTCTCATCGGAACGCTGCCAAATTCCCAAAGTCGGAGAACACAACCTAATCCCTGCTTGACAGGAGCAAATCAAGTGCTTCTCCCACTGATTGTTCTCTACCGAGGACTGTATTCTTAAGAAAACAGAAAATAAGGCCAAAGCGTTGTAGATGACGCGGTGACCTCAATGGTAGAGTCACATGATGTGAATGGGATTATTTTTAGTCGAACCATGTTAAATGCACTCTGCCACGGGGTTGCCAAGGACCTGCGGGCACAGAGAAGTTCTACTCTCATTCTTCCGAAGGCCCACGAAATGGAAGGAAGCGCTCCTGTGAGTGTTTATAGGTAGCTCGCGAACCGGGTTTTAAGTCCCTGAACAATGTCCCTTTTTTTTTTCCCGATAGAAAACATGAACTCAGTAGTGACTCCTCAGGATATCTCTTAAACAACGACCTTCTCGTGAATGACAAGTTTCAAAGACAAACTGCTTAGCACGCCAGAGAAAATGAAGATTCCAAAGTGCGTTTGTGGAGAATGGGAGGTTGTCGCGTGAGTGACATATGCATGGTCAGACCGTATTTTCTTTGTAATTTTATTAAATTATAAACTGTCTCCTGGATAAGCAGAGAATCTTCTTTTGAACTTAAGACAAATACAGACATGTAGACTCAAAGCTGAAGATGGTATCTGTTGCATTTGTGTATGT
Source organism: Mustela nivalis (assembly GCF_964662115.1). NCBI lineage: Eukaryota > Metazoa > Chordata > Mammalia > Carnivora > Mustelidae > Mustela > Mustela nivalis. The sequence continues at coordinate 4,397,206 of NC_139023.1, forward strand.
TTTTAAACACACGTTTCAACCTGCCACCAGTAAAATTCCCATAAAATACATAGTTAAGACAGGGTTTCTATGAGTCACGAATGCATAAAAGACCAAGAGCCTAAAAGAAGGCAGCTGTCACTTTTTTTTGGTAGTAAAGATGAACAGAGGAAGATTCTGTGTGACCTGGGCTGGCTAAGAACTTCTGACGCTAAACTTCAAAAGGACTAATCATAGGGCAAACACCTGATACATTTGACTCTACCAGAATTGAAAACTCTGTTCAACTACGAACACGGTGATTAAAGGTTATAGATAAGTGACAGGATGCAAAAAATACATTTACAATTTCTAAAATGTCTACAACCAGTAAGGAATTAATAATTAGAATATGCAAGAAAGACTGCAAATCAGCAAGAAAACGATAACAAGGGGGCTCCTGGGTGGCTCAGGGGGTTAAGCCTCTGCCTTCGGCTCAGGTCATGATCCCAGGGTCCTGGATCGAGTCCCGCATCGGGCTCTCTGCTCGGTGGGGAGCCTGTTTCCCTCTCTCTCTCTCTCTCTCTGCCTGCCTCTCTGCTTACTTGTGATCTCTGTCTGTCAAATAAATAAATAAATAAAAATCCAGAAAAAAAGAAAAAGATAGCAATGCAATAGTAAGGAATACAGGATAAAAATGACAAATTTACCTAAGAGGAAAGCCAGTGAGCTAACAAGCATATACACTGGTAGTAACTGGAGAAATGCAAATTAAAATGAGATTTAACTATATACATATCAAATTAGCAAAAATTCAAAAGATGAGTACTGTATTGGAGAGGATATAGGATTATAACAACCTTCAGGCCACAGCTAGCAACTTTATGGAAAGTGTTCTGACACTATTTTTTCAAATTAAGCCCATACGTGGCCTTCGGTCCAGCACATTTGCTGCCGAGTGTACATCCGAAGACGTTCCCACTCAGGTCTGCAAGAGGACGTGTAGGAGGATGTGCCCTCAAGCATTCTCTGTGGCGGCAGCATGTTAGGAGATGAGTGGGTGCTGTCTCTGAGTTCCTCACTGTCTACTGCTGAGAGTGGATGGTTACAATGTACTAAGTGCCCATCATGAAATATTACGCGCTATCTCAGCAACAGATTAGATGTACACATAAATGACGTGGACAGATACTAAAACACCTTACTGAGTAAACAGAGTAAAAGTTTGAAAAAGAAAATTGTTTAATGTATAAATTAAAATCTGCATACAAGACAACCAGCATTTTTAAGGAACAAATACAAATTAAGAAATATGTAAACACAACAGATTGGTGAGTTCTCAAGTGGGGAAGAAGTGTGGCTGGAGAACAGGCGTAAAAGAACGCAAAGTCAGAGAAAGGCCTCGAAGTGACTGAGGGGACTGTGTGTCTCAAATCAAGAAGGTATAGGTGACTCAGTGATCTCAAACTGAAATCCAAAAATGTGGAAATAGAATTCCTGTTCCATATATCCACACTTTGGACATACACCGAGGTTGCAGGCTTCGGTTCTAATGTGGTCATGTTTACTGACTGGAAGTTCTCAGGAGCTCTGTGTCCATCTGCCCACTTTTCTATAACTGCTAAGAAGAGAGCACTTTCCTGCCTTGAATCTGCTCAGTGTCTGCCTTTTTGGTCCTACCCTATGGCTTCTGTATTAGAATCTATGCTGCCCTGGGACAGGGGCCCAGGTTCTAGAGGATTGTCTCGTCCTGCTCTGGGTAACACTGGTGGAGTGCGTCATCTCTAATGTAGCTGCAAATTAAGAAAAGCCTCATTCATTTGATTTTGCTACATTCCAGAAATGTTACATGTCATCTAAATTCCTGCTTCAACCAACGATATATGGATTTTGTTGTAAATAGGAGACCAAGAAAACAGCTACAGGGGACAGATGATAGTATTACAGATAGTATCGGCCAGTAAAAGAATTCCTAGATGTTCAGAATTTGTCTTAACGTCTTCGTTATGGGTAAGTAAAGGCATCAAGGAAAGAGAATCTGATCTTTCAGACATCACGAACCCACTTACTTTCTCCCCCTTCAGAAACGTAATCCGTGAAGAGTCCGCATTTCTTCTCTCCTCAAAGTCCTCCATGACCTGGGCTGAATGGCCCTGGGTGTAGCACCTCACCGACGACTCATAGCTCAGGTCTCCGCTCCGAATGATGGGCACATGCAGGACACCCTCCTTCTCCTTCACTAGGAGCAGATCCTTGGCAAACTGCATGCTGGGCACTGCGGGAGCCGGAGGAAAGATGGAGGCATTGTGAGTGAGGGACAGAGGCGTGGTGGCCGCGGCCCTCACTCGCCACTTGGCAGGACAGGTCTACTAAGGGCCGTCCGCCCCGGCTGGCGAGTCAGAGATGGCAGCAGATTTCGAGGCCTGGTTGCTCTCAGGACCAGGGAGCTGCTTCCATTGCTGAGCGGGCTTCTAATGAAACGATAACTCCATTTTGCACCCACTTCTCCCAGCGTCAGGGTGAGGTCCCCATCTCAAACACAGGTAAGTAACGCAAGCAAAGAAATGGGCCAGGTATGAGGAAAGTTTTGGTTGAGACTTGGATACACACACACACACACACACACACACACACACACACACACACACAAATTCACTTTCCTTCTAAGGCTACAAAAGGAAAAGAGCAGTGTGGGCCTGACGATAAATGGGCACTGACACTGGTCCTGGGGCCAGGGAGAGGACAGGGGAAAGTGGGGTACCGGGACGGAGGAAGGCACAGGCTGTTCTAGGGCGGGTCGCCCCTCAGCCCCAGGCCTTGGTTGGCAGGTTACCCTCTTTTCAAATGAAGCCAGAAATCTGGATTTTTATGTCATATCCCCTAAAATTTTAAAAAGCAATGAGTTAGAACAGTAAAAAGAAGTTCCACAGAGACCAAACTACTGGGCCAAACAAAAGACATCCACATGCTGAATTTGGTCAGTGGAATAAAAATCACTTTTTCTTTTATAGTTTACATTGGTCTCATCTGACTTTAGGAAAGGACCATAGCCAACCTGTGGTTAAAAACACGTGCTTTGCAATCAGCAGGCCTGCATTTCCAACCCAGTCCTGCTACTTACAGTCCCGCAATATAGGATATTTAGATTTTCTGAGTCCTGGGGGTTTTTATTTATAAATTAGAAATATTACTATCCAACTCCTAGAGGGGTTGGAAGGAGTGAATTTAATGAAATAATGTCCACACGGTGCTCAACACAGTATCTGGTACATCACAAGCACTCATGTTTGGTAGGAATTATATTATGGTTTGTAATGTCCCCAACCCCAGTATTCTCAATGGGAAGAACCACTTTTTTCTCCTTATTTCCTACAGTGCCTACCGTGATGCTCTACATTAAGACATGCTCTCTTCTGAGACTAACATCTTGTCAATTGCTGGTTCGTTCTTTCATATATATATATATGTATATATATATATATATGGAAGATAGACAGATAGATATATTTTTATTTATTTATGAGAGAGAGAGAGCAGGCAGTGGGTTGGGGAAGAGGCAGAGAGAGACTCAGGCGGACACCCTGCTGAACACAGATCCTCATGTGGGGCTCGATCCCACGACCCCGAGATCAGGACCTGAGCCAAAACCAAGAGGCGGACATTCAGCAGACTGTGCCACCTAAGCCCCCTGCTGGCTATATCTTTCTTAATGAGCAATACAAAGAGGGAGCCCCTCCAGTCACGGGTCAAAGTCTCCTGTGGCAGAAACTGACCCTGAAGCGGTCATCTCCCATCTCCCTGCCGCGTCTTGTACATTCCCTGCCAAACCTGAAAGGAAGGAACCAAAAGCTTAGCACTCTTCAAGTCAAAAGAGTCTGTTTGCCTCCCAACTACCCACTGCCCAGAACTGTGGGTTTTAGCAAAAACAGAGCAAACTCACTATCTAAGCTAAACCAAACAGTTATCATGTTATTACCAAAGAAAAACCCAGCAGATCCTTCTTAAAAGAACACCACACCTAAGGGATAATTAGCTTTGGCATCAGGCCCCGAACATTTATCCCTTAGGGCTCTGTCACCCAGTAAAACGGTCTGTACTGTTAAAAGGCGGCAATGACATGACCTAGCATAGAAGGACAAGAAGGAAACTTGTGGGCAGGGAACAACAACAAGCAAGGAAGCTTTCTGCTCATGACATGCTTATCGAAAGCTTTGGGTTGATTTTTCTTGCTGGCCCGACAGGCATTAAGTCAGATGAAAGTTAAAAGCGAAAGTGGTAATGTTTGGGTTTTGTCCTGTATTAATCAACCCCAAACTCTTCTTGAGCTGTAAAAGACTGCCCCCCCCCCTTAACAAGATAGTAAACCTCACTCCTTTCCCTGTGTGGAAAAGAAAGGCAGAGTGAGAAGTAAGGGAGGTGGGTGAACACGTCTCCTGATGCCTGCAGCGCTGGGACGGCCCCGGCCTCACGGGGCCCCGTGGAATGAAGCAAGAGACAAGGGAAGGACCATATTCAGCAACGGATTTGCGCATGGGGCTTTACGGCCTACAAAGGAAAGGTCCAGCCCAAGTCAGGCCGTGTGTGAAGGACCGGACCCATGTCATTTCATGTCCCCTCTCAACAGCCCAGCTCCGATCCCCTCCGAAAGCAGGAGTGCGGCTCTCAGTTCTGCCCGCGGCGCTCCTCTCCTTCCACACCGACGGGGGGCATGCCCATGAAGTGGGGATCGCCGTGGGGCGCACAGGCTCGTGCTAGACATCACCCGCACCGGCAGCCCTCTCGGCGCCCTCGTCCCACACAGCCAGAGCGCACTAATCTCCTGACTCGTGTCAGTCCTGGGTCCTGAAAGAGATCGTGGGACTCTGCTCTCCCGCACAGCACCGGGCGCCAGTCTTAGGCACCGAACACGCTCATGACGTGCTGTTCTCCACTAACCTTCTCAGTAACTGGCAAAGTTAAGTGCAAATGTGACCCCCTGAGATTCGAGGGCCTCTCTATGGGCAATGGTTAGGCTGGAGACGTAGGCGAGATCCTGCCTCCGGCTCTCTCGAGTTAGGGCAGGTAGGATGCAGTGAGCACGTAGGGGTGTGATGAGATCGTGGCCACGAGGCCCTTCTTGCCTTGCTCGGCATTCCTCAGGTCCGTGCCAAAGTCTAACTCCAGGTACCAGAACAGAAGAGGAAAATGCAAATAGGAAAAGGTTCTGAGATGAGTTACTTGGATGATTTAAGGGCCTGGGGTCACCCTGTGAAAAAGATGAAAGGCCTAAGGTCACTTTGGAAGGGTGAAGGTTGACTTGATGAGGACGCTGAGGGACATCAAGCATCTGCAAGTGCACGGGGAAGAGTACAAAACTGGAGACAGAATGCGGACAGAAGAGACCTAGGCGTTAGGTCTGGTCCTATCGCCTCCTCTCCGTGTGACCTTGGACAAATGATCTGGCCCGCTTCACTAGTTGAAGAGCTTGTGAAGATTAGAGAGAAGGTAAGATCTTTCCACCTCACAGTGTGCACACAGACAAGACGCAACAAGAGTTAGTGATCACTAAGAAGTCGATGACCAAGAAACACAGCCACTGAAACACTACGACAGGTTTCTGAAACAGGTTTGGGGATTTCTTTCTCTGGGATAAATTCTTGACTGAATATAGTTTGTTGTAGCCTTTCTGAAAGATGAGAAATATTTTAACATACTCATTTTCTAAGTTTGCAGCACTAATGTTTGTCAATAAAAGGTGGAGAGAAATCCCAGTGGAGTATTTCCTATTAATCTGGGGCAATGCATTTTGTGTGTGTGACTGGAGTCCCACTGGCAAGTGTGAAAAATTACCCATGTGTCAGGAAGAAAAGAAATAAACATGTAATGAAATCTATGTGCCTGGTACTGTGGTAGATACCACACAAAGAGTATGGACAAGCCCAAGCCTTAGAACGCATGCTGGTCCCTCTCCGTGTGACTTCGGGTGTTCACTCCCCTGATTCTAGTCTCCTTATCTACGGAATAGAAACAAGTATAAAACCATGAGATTGCAAGTGAGATAATGTCTAGGATATCACCCTGTAAACTCTGAAGTAACATATGATATAAAATAGTTTAATTGTTATAATGTGGTTCACAGTTTAAAAGTTACCATTTTATGAATCACAAACCTAAATGTAAAACTTAAAACTAAAACATCCAGAAGGAAACACAGGGAAAAAAGTCTTTATAATCCTGGGTCAGGGAGATATTTCTTAGAGACAACATTAAAAGTACAATCCAGGGGCGCCTGGGTGGCTCAGTGGGTTAAAGCCTCTACCTTCGGCTCGGGTCATGGTCCCAGGGTCCTGGGATCGAGCCCCACATCGGGCTTTCTGCTCGGTGGGGAGCCTGCTTCCCTCTCTCTCTCTGCCTATCTCCTCTGCCTGCTTGTGATCTCTGTCTGTCAAATAAATAAAAATCTAAAAAAAAAAAAAAGTACAATCCATAATAGAATTATTGATAAATGGCACTATTTCAAAATGAAAAACTACTGCCCTTTGAAAGACATTATTAAAAAAACAACAAACAAGCCACGGATTAGGAGAAAATATTTGCCAAGCACAAATGTTTGTCCAGATTTTATGACAATGCAGTAATAGAGGGGAAAAACAACTCAATCAAAAATGGGGGAAATATTTGAATAATACTTCGCCAGAGAAGATACGTAGATGGCAAGTAAGCAGCCGAAAAGATCTCAACGTCACTAGTCACTAGAGAAATGACTTTCCCACCACAAGACATCACTGTATGTCTACGAGGATAACAACAACAGAAGCCCAGAGAAAGCTGAAAACACCACATGTTGGTGCGGAGGAGGGGCCGCTAGAATTCTCCCACACTGCTGGTGGGAACGCAGAGTAGCTACAACCACTTTGGACAACAGGCTGGCGATTTCTTGTGATGTGAAACAAACACCATCAAACAATGCAGCCAACCCCACTCCTAAGTATTTCCCCCAGAGAAACAAAAACCTATATTCGTATGAAAACCTATACACAAATATTTATAATCACTCTAGTCCTAACAGTCAAAATCCGGAAACAACCGAAATGTCACTCCCCGGGTGAAGGGATGAACAAACTGTTGGGCATCTATATAACGGGAAACTGTTCCACGGTGAAGATAACGAACTTCTCGTATACGTAACAAAATGGACAGTTCTCAAGTGCAATCTTCTAATGAAAGAAGCCGGACACAAGCTGCTGTATTACAGGGTTCCGATGATAAGAGTTTCTTGAAATGGCAAAACTGTATGGGCAAAACCCAGCAGCCGTTGCCAGGGCTGCGGATGGGGAATAGGCCAACGGCAGAGGAGCGCAGGGTGGGGGTGGAGGGGATTGTGCCGGTGCCGAAACCGGTCCACACTTTGACTGTGGTAGTGGGCGCGCATGCCACGGTAGGCATCTGTCAAAACCCATAGAACTATCCACTAAAGAGGGTGAATTTTAACTTATGGAAGTTAGATCTCAATAAACCTAGGTCTAAACTCTCATTTTGGACATTTGCATTATAAATGTATTACGTATGCATGTGCCTAGATGTGTATTCTCTCTTTTCAGGGCATGATATACATATTTCTCTTGAAGGGTCCACACAACAACAAACTGGTGAAAATGGTTGTCTCTAGGAGAACAACCAGAGGGTTTGGGACATAGGATTAGAAGAAAGACTTAATTTTCATAGCATACCTTTTTTGGGTCACTTTAAAGACTGTGTACATAGACAAATTATTTTTAAAAAATGAAAGCATTAAGGATCACCCTGCTGGGCTGCCTGTTTTTTTTTTTTTTTTAATATTTTATTTATTTATTTGACGGACAGAGATCACAAGTAGGCAGAGAGGCAGACAGAGAGAGAGAGAGAGAGGAGGAAGTAGGCTCCCCGCTGAGCAGAGAGCCCGATGCGGGACTCGATCCCAGGACCCGGAGATCATGACCTGAGCCGAAGGCAAAGGCTCAACCCACTGAGCCACCCGGAACCCTCTGCCTGTTCCTTTTATGGTGACTTTTCAGCCACCAAAAGAGTTTAATTATGGGCTCTGTCATCGACAGGTGGGGGACGTTATGAGGGTCTTCCTGCTGTAGGGAAGGAGGTTTGACCTGATCTTCTTACCCAACTCTAGAATCTGACAATTCTAGATTTCATCAACTCTTCCCAAGAAGCCTCTACCCTTTTCTGGCCATCTTCCTGTCACCTCTGCAGTGGCGACTGTATTTTCTTCATATACTTGCTGTCTACCCTCTCCTGGACACCACCCACAGGACCGCCAGTGTCCGTTTCCTCCAACAAAGATCCCACCACCGCTCGGCTTAGAAGCACCTGCTGCTCTTCTCGGCTTACACGTCCCTTAGGCGGCAACATGAGTCCTTTCAGAACCGGAAATGAAATGCGGAGGCAGGTGGGAGTCCCAACTCGTGGCTTCTACTCACCTCCTGCCAGGCTTAAAGCAAAAGTGAGCATCTCACTCTTTTCCAGAGATGCATCTCTTAAAATTCTATACTTCATATAAGCTATATCTCTCCCTCTGACAAAACTGTATTTTGCCATTCATTAGATGAACTCCTATCACACCCTAAAACCTGTTAAATATCACGTCCTTTGTGAAATCCGTGATTCTCCCACACACAGCTGCTGTTAAATCCCTTCTGCTCCCCTCACACTGGATTTATAGCACTATTAGGTCATTTATCATAATATGCTTTAATTTTTCTGCTTGAAGGTCTGATCTTCTCCACTAAACAGTGAGCTTCTTAAGGACAGGGCCCAGAGCTTATATACCTTTTTGTGTCCAGCACAGCACCAGAAACATGAACGTTTATTTCTCCCCCGTATTTTTATCTGACAGTAGGTACATAACACGTGTGCACACGTACACGTACACACACACACATACACACACATTTCTTGAATGAAAATGTGAATGAGTTCCAATGTCACATACTTGGAGGGCAAGGAAGAAATAGCACTATAGTCAGAGCCATGGGCTGGCATCTCTGCTATCTTACCATCCTGGAATGTATCATTAATCGCAATGACAGCCTGGAAGGGCTTGGTCAGTTCGGCGCCTTGTGCTGAGCTGAGAAAAACCACAAACGTCTCCAGCCCTTCAATTACTGGGTACTGAGTGTCATCTAAGATACTCAAGGTGCAGTACTAGAGGAAGAAAAACCAAGATGTTAATTAGACCCAGTGCGGTGATCATTTTGCAATACACTGCATCATTATGTTATATACCTGAAATTAATATATGTCAATTATATCTCAATTTAAAAAATAATGTAAATATAAATATAAGAAGAAGAAAGATCAAAGTAAACCTTACAGAACGTCCAGCACCCACTTGCCTTCGGGAGAGCAGCACAGAGATTATAACTTGCTTTCTCTGCTGGTCTTACAATACGTCTTTCTAACCCAGAAAATAATAGTCTCTTTATTACAAACCCTTAAGTGTTTTGTCTCTAGATGTTTACATCAACAGAGTGCAGTCCCTGTCCTCTATCGGTGATGATGGATATTAGATGCTGACAGTGTCCCTTGGAGGGTCTGTCGAAGACCTCTCTGGCTTTATTCTCTTGTTCGCACAGCGGTAAGGCAAGGAGCGTTTAGACCCCTTCATGGAGTTTGGGGAGCAGAACAGAGACAACATTGACAGGCCCGTCTGGCCTTCGGCAGCTGTGCTCACCTGCTCCGTGATGCCTGGCCCAAATTCCACCTTCCTAGAGCTGGGGACATAGTCGACTCCCGGAGTGGCGGACGCTGGGTCAGAGGGCCGTGTCGCACACCAGACAGAAGCGAACGTAGAAAGATCAGTTCCACGACGGATGACTGGAATCTTCACTGTACCTAAATGGAGATCCGTAGAGACGTCAACGGTCACCGCTGGGCCAGAAGCCAGGGGGTTTTCAGAACAGTGTTTTCCCTCACAGCGGCAGAGCTTTACGCAGGGAGCCCGTCTAGGCCAACTTCAGTGGCGCTCCTGTGTTCCCTCGGAGGAAGGCTGGGAGGTATCCCCACCCGCGTCTTACCGACACTAAGATCAAGAGCAGACCCGGAGGAGGGCCTCACAGGGGTGGTCCTGGAGAGATAGCCCTTAGGGGGGAGTGGTTTTGTGGTTTCAGGAAAGACACCATTCTCAGAAGAAAAACAAACTGGAGAGGGCCCATCGAAAAACATCTCAAACCTATTTTGGGAGAAGAAACTTAGAGACTAGGGCCTCAGGGATGAGCTAGAAAATAGTCAATTAAGAAAGAACCAGCTAGGGGACTCTATGGGGCCTGAAGCTGAATGTTTCTAATTAAATGTTCCTAACTGGGTTGATTTCCCCATTTTATCTGAGTGCTGTACACATCGTTACTTAAACCACATGTGCTGTCGCTTATCTCAGGAACGAAGCTCATCTTCTGGTCCACTGTCACATCACACTTTGTCATGTCCTAACGATCTGCATGTAGATTTTTAGCGATGTTCACAAGCAAGGTCAGAGAAAAGCTACGTGAACATCCCATCGATCATACTTTCCTAGTCAGTAAGCGGTGACTGACAGCAGTCGTGGCTGCGCGCTCAGTGCGGAGGAGAGGAAACGGTACAGGAGAGCTCAGCGTTCTAACCCCTGCTCTGCCACGTTAGCCGCCGGTCTCTGATGCTTTACTTCCCCTTTCCGAGCCTCCTTTTGCTCGTCTGTGGAACGTTCTCTTTTCTATAGAACATAAACGAGAAGGTGGGGAAAGCCGACGGCCCGGTGCCTGGCGTTCCGTAAGGGCCTGGAAATAGGAGTTCCCGTGTTCCCTCATTCACCTCCAGACAGGTGAATGGCCTTGACCAGGCGGCTCAGGTCCGCGGGGGCTCAGCACAGCTGCCGCTCTTTCTGGCGGCACGTCTGCTCGCGGCGTGCGGACGACTTGGACACCTTCGTGGAGCCAAAGGAGGGACGCAGCCTGGGTGGAAGGAATCTGCCCACGGACTGCTTGGGGTGTTATACGAATGCGAAAGTTTCTTTGGTCAGGACACTGAACCTTCGGAATTTATTTGCCCTGGCAGCTGGCTGCACGCTGAATCACTTAGCTCCGTCCTCAACCCATCACAACTTCCGACTTCAGAGGCCAACAGGCTTAGCGTCGTGCCTTCCAGACCACAGAGATCCAGCACGAATCTCTGAGCCGGATCCGTCCCTGCCATCGGAGCCGGGGCAAGGAGAGAGAGCGGAATCCCCGCTCCGCGCTACCTTCCATTCTCGGTCTTAACGCCTATCATTATAGGTCTCGGGCCGACAGCAGTGCCACTGAGGAACGTCACTCTCAAATGTCTTATGAACATTCTGAGAACTACAAGGAAACTGTCCAAGAACGCGGTCAGGATGTGGGTGATGGGGTCCCAGAGATGCTCTCTATTACCTGCATCCTCGCTGACGGTGAAAGCCGTGTTGCCCAGGGACACGGTGGAGGCGTCGTTGGGGCCACTAATGAGCACCTTGGCCGATGCCACCCGTCCAATGCGAGCGTTGCTGGAAGCATCTGTCAGGACGATCTCGAACTCCTCCTCTTCTTCATACTCACTGTCATCGATGACCATGACATCACAGGTGGACATGGTGACACCAGGCCCGAATATCACACGGCTGTCAGGAGACAGCCCTCTAGATTTAAAGTCCGAGCCCGATTCTAGAGCATAGAGGCTACTTCCCATAGCTGACTTCGGGACTGTGTAGCAAATTGCAGAAACGATGCTGCTTGAGTCGCCTGAAACACAGACGGTGAGAAAACCAGAGCATTTGAGTGAGTGCGCCACAAATTCTGAAATCTCTGATAATTTGGTAAGCTTGCTTCCCTCTGCCACATTCTATCACTGCTTCTGCTCTGACGCGAACATGAACCCTTCCTGCACTGCAGCTCCTGAAGCCTGTGGGATAAACCACATGAGGCTTTAACATACCCCAGACTCTTCACCCAACAATTTAAAATGGATTTCCTGTTCTGTGAATTTTGTGCTCTGTTAATTCACAAGACTCATTGCTCACCATCTAAGACCACAGTGGGGAGAAAGATAAGAGACATATTTGGTACTTTAAGTAGCAAAGTAATTGTGTCCCGAAGGTAGCGCTCTGAGCACAGTTCACCGCCTTTCTGAATAAACTTCTGCACTTTAATTCCCAGGGAGAAATCAGCTTGTTTAAAAAAAGAAAAACAAAACAAAATAAAACCTGCCTCTCTGTACAAATGACTTCACTTATTAGTGCTGCCATGTCCCTGGAAGACGGCCTGTTCCGGTCCTGGCTTGCCGGCCCAGAGCAATCAATGGGGCTTGCTTGTTTTCCAAGGGGCATCAGCAGGGGTTTGTGCTATCTACGGTATTTGTTACACGAGTACCCAGTCAGCAGATTCCATAGAAAACCTGACATCATCACTTATAAGTCATGTTCGGGCTTTGAATGGGGAGTTAATATCCATGAGTTTTAAGGTTTCAGTATTGCACAATCACAAAAGCACACGATCTTTGTTTTCAATCCCTCAAGCGCTGCCCTTTCTCCCTCACACACGGCTTAGTTCTCATCTGAGCTCTGTACATGACACTCACGCAGGAAAACCTTTAAGTATATTTCTGTCTTCCAAAGCTAAGATGAGAAGCCAGTTCTTACAAACTTCCCTCCTTGACCAAGGCTACTAAATATTTGATAGATGGGGTGATTGATTCAGAATCCTAAACTCATGAATAATTGGCAAGGCCAAATATAACCAGTCTTCCAGTCCCATTAAAGAATAAATGGGAGCGCTAACAACTTGAACTAAGAAGAGAAGCCTCTGTTAGTACTCACTAGAGGTAGGACCGTTAGTAGGGTTGTTCTGGGAATTTAAATACGCTAATACATGTAAAGCGCTTACACACAGAAGTTAATATGACACAAGAGCACTTGGCACATAGAATGAACTCGAAAAATGCTAGCTGTTGTTAGAGCTCCTTGTCACCTTTGGCACCAACAGACCTTTTCTTTCAATAGGTGCAAACAGAAAACCAGCGCTCTCGTTGACCTGGTAGGTCTTCTTATCAAACTCTAAGGTGGGCTCGTCCTCAGTGTCATTGATAATGACCTTCGCCTGGGTGAACTCCCCTAATAGGGCGTATGCTGGCATGCTGAGCTCCACGGTGAAACTCTCCACGTTCTCAAACACGTCATCATCGTTGATGACAATGGTGCAGGACTTGGTATCCTCTCGCTCATCAAACTGCACCTGTCACAAAGCAAATAACAAGGAGTACTACTGTGCCTCAGATTCCCCTGCTCGTCCCCCGAGAGCATCATCGGAAGACAGAGGACCCAAGGCTAATGGCAGAACATTGAATGAAATAGCTGGTCCTTCCACCTCAGCTTCCTGCTGTATCACCTGGAACCCATGGCTACCTCTTCCTACCCATCTACACGTTGGAGCGGCTTTACCGCATACGGACGGCATCTCCTACTATTTGGTGACTGTAGAAGAACATGTTGGTAACTACTTATATCTTGTTTTGTTAATTCATTTGGGATAGCAAGAGTTGTTTGATTGCTCAGGTCCCCCTCTATTTGTGGCAAGTTTACCTGGAAAGATCTTTGAACTTGGAGTGTGAAATTCTGGCCTTAAGCTGGGCTAGTTTGTGAATCTCGACAAATGTCAGATTCTTCATCAGCTAAATAAGAATTTCACACACTTACGTCATATATTTACTGGGAGGACTATAAGACACAATGTATTACGGAAGTGAGAAGTATATTTTAAAGCACTGAACAAAGGTGAAATGTCATCCTTATCACCATCACACGCTGCTTACACAACCAAAACTGACACAGAATCCCAGTGTACTGAATGATGGAGTTTGAAGCCACAGAAAGTTATATTACGAACAAGCCAGACTGAATTTTAACTTTATATTTAACTAAATCCCTTGCCATTAAGATGGGCTAGATCTATAATGTAAATGAATTCAGCCCTTTACAAAACAGAGAATTTATTTTAGAGTCACACAATTGTGAACTTGCACGGATTTATTCTGGTTTTACTGTGCAAGATAAAGACAAAACCTTGAAAAGGAACCAGGGTTATGGATTTACCCAAAACTAAAAGGGTAGGAAACAGGCCTGGACCATACTTTGTATAAACTGAGAGAGCTAAAATGTATAAAATAGTCATAAACCTCTAGGGACACACAAATCTAAAAAATACATAATTTTCATCAGCAGAAAATTACTATCCCATATCTAATCAACTAATCAAATTTAGTTTTACTAAGCTCCCCATTTGAAAACACTCCCAACTAAATGAAACACCCCTAGATCTGTATGTAGTTATAGAACCCACCACCTTTTGTCTTTCCTGAACAAACACCAGTACGAGCTCTTTCTCATTACTTTGCTAAAAGCCTCCTGGGCTTATATGTTCTTTTCTAATTCCTCATTTAAATTTGACCTCAGACAAGCTAAAATTTCTCAAAGACAGAGCCTGCTCCCCTTACAGAGATTTATGCTGTCATAAGAATAGTGAAATTACTTTGCAAAAACATTGAAGAAATAACCTCGTAAGTGCCGGCATTGTCCCATGTGCCAAAGATGACAAACATGGGGTATCCTGCCATAGAGGAGTCGACTGTGCAAGTACTCTTCCTTCCTCTTGTGTTCACTCTCTTCTCTCTGTCTGCTTCGTCCCCATCCCCGTGCTGGTTCCCACCGCTCTGGTGGAGACCTGTCCAGGCACCTCCACCCCAGCGGCTCCCACGGGGACCTCAACACAGCCGCCCCCTCACATCTCAGGCACCTCATGCTTGGCCTGTCCCAAGCACAGTCCAGACCAGCTCCTCTCCAAACCTGCTCCTGGGATGGCGTCCCCCTCCCAGCAAGGGGTGTCACCATCCTTCCCGCTACTGCCCATCTTCTAATCTGCTGTGAAGTCCTATCAGTTCCCACTCATCTGCTCAACCCGCCACTCGTCTCCAGCTCCGCTTCGTAACCGACGTCACGCGCCCACCGTCTCTCACCCAGCCTGTCCCGAGAGCCTCCCGACCACCCCACCCTCTCTCTTCCCTTCCTTCCGCCAGAGAAGACGAGCGGAGAGAAAGGCCTTGGATCCGAAAGGCCCCGTGTAGAGCACCACGCCTCGGAGACCGTTTTTGGTCATGAAGCAACATGTAAAGGCCGAGAAGCTAGACAACCCAACTTCTGCAGTGAAAACTTCCCCGAGGAGTAGACAGACGGGGAAGACCTACGCCCTGTGGGAAGGGAAGGCAGGAAAGTCACTCGAGGAAGGGCGCCAACAGAAAGGGAGGGGCGATACAAACTAGGGAGGCTGCCACACTTGCAACCAGCACGGGGCGGCTGTGGCCGGTGCCTGCTGGCGACCAGCAGTCAGAGGCCCCCTTGCCCACCTACCTGGCCGGCGTACTCCACGTAGTCCTGCTGGCCGCGCTGGGAGCCGACCCTGGAGCTGGAGCTGGCGGTGCCTTGCTCCGTACGACACAGGACGATGGCGTACTGGTTCAGGTTCCCACTCCTCTGCACTGTGACGCTGACAGACCCCGCTGTCTCACTGACGTTGTAGCTAGAAACACACAAAAAGGCGGTCTCGGATAGCCTGGGCTGGGGCTGCGAAGAATCCCCTTGTGGAACGCCTGTCTCTTCGGGTTGATGGTAGTGTCAGGCACCTCAGAGAACAGGACCGTTGGCTTCTCGAAGAAGCCGGGTTATACAGTGGGGAAAGGCGTTCACCTGGGACAGTCACAGCACCGAGGGACCAAGGAGGCTGTGGAGGCGGAATGGAGTCTGCCCCGTTTCAGAGTGAGTTGAAAGAGATTCAGAAGACGGGCAGTGTGAGGAGCTATGCACTCTGTATTTCAAAACACAGAGGAATGATGATCTCTCCCTAGTGTGGTGGAGCAACTAGAACCATGGCTTCTTAGGAAAGACAGCGGCTTGGAAGGCAGCTGATGTCTTCTCTCAGGTGGGAACCGACCGGACTGGAAACGTGCGAGGGAGTCAGGGAGGTGGCGGGGACAAGAAAAGAAGAATGGGGCCTGGGAACAAAGGTGTTCAGACAAACGGAGCTTTGCGACACTGGGGAGTGACAAGGTGCTATAGACTAACCGTGTCCCCCAGATTCACATGTTGAAATCCTACCTCCCATGTGCTGATGCTTGGGAGGTGATTAGGTCATGAGGGAGAGCCCTCGTGAATGGGGTTGGTGCTCTGAGACAAGAGGTCCCACGGAGCTCCCTGGTCCTTCCGCCACGTGCGGACACAAGGGGACGACCCCTGCCTCTGAACCAGGAAGAGGCTCCTCACTAGACACCGAATCTGTCAGCACCTTGATCTAGGGCTTCCCAGCCTCCAGGACTATGAGGAGTAAATTTCTGCTGTTTATAAGCCATCTAGGCTGGGCATTCTGTTAGAACAGCTCAAACAGACTAAGACATAGGGTTAACTTAGCTGCTGCTACGAGTTTGTACTGCTTTGGCAGGTAGTAGACAAACTGTCCATGAGCGACTGGGGCCTGAGCTGGGCCTTGTTTTTCATCACCGAGGCCGAGTATTGGGCTGGGGCTTCTGTCTTGTTGCGGTGAGGGCTGCCAGCAAAGTGCCTCTGATGGGTCAGTCCTCAGTGCCAGCGTTGGGACACTCTGTGCGATTCAGCCCATTAAACATTGGCGGGCTGTCCAGAAAAAGTGATCAGGCTGTCCACTTATTTAATTGTTAAGGAGATACAAACAAGAGGGAAATACCAGCAAAATGTGTGTGTGTGTGTGTGTGTGTGTGTGTGTCTATACATCTATAGACATACATATATAGACATGCATATATAGACATACACACACACACACACACACACACACACACTGAATATAATATTCCACTAAATTCTCTGAGTCTGTGTAAGAGTGGACAGCCCAGGTCTAGGGCACATGAAATCAAGTTTGTATGTTATCCCCCGACCTCCATTCCAATGTCCATCTGAATTATCATGAACTTGCTTTCTTAGAATAGTGAGTCTCTGAAATGTAGACTTAAAGAGTTATTTGCTCCACAAAATTATCATCCTAGTCATAACGTGACCCATGAAATCAGTACTGTGCTTGCCTACCTTTACCAAAACTGGGTCTGTCTGCCCCTCAACACCCTCCCCCCAACCCAAAGACTACAAAAACACCTTAGAGAGTATCTATATTAAGCTATGACTCTGTCCCAAAGGACATATAGTCCTATGAACACCAAAGGAGCTAGGGGAGAACAGGAGCCCGAGAACAGAGAAGCTAGAGGCCCGGCCCAGACGCTCTTATCATGCGGCGGTGACTACTTTCAGCCAGTATTGATTGTGTATTTCGTTTCTTATCAGTTCTACTGGATTACCTTTGAAAACCTGAAGCAAAACACTTGTAGGAGACGCAGTACAGCACAATGGTTAAGATCATTGAGTTTCACTCTTAGTTTCACTGCTTATTAGCTATGTGACTTCGGGTCAATTAGTTAACCTCTCTCCGTCTCCATTGCTTTGTTCTTGCGGGGACAACAGCACCGCTTCCCAATTGCAAGTATTAAACAAGACGATATATGTCAAGTGCCTGGTACGTTTAGTATTAAAAAACATTTGATGACATTAATTATTTTTATTATCATTATCTCCTGCCGCCACCACCATCCGATGGCCAGAGCAGACACCCACGTATTTCGATCTGATCTCCTCCGCTTGCCTGATACACTTCTCAAGAACAAACACCAACAACCCTTGTACCTGGTGTATTTAAAGCTGATGAGGGACCACTGGACATGGAAGACATTGTCGCTGACCACATTGGGTTTACTGTCCTTCACCAGAAACTGAAAACTATCCATCATCTCACGGATCTTCTCCTCGTGTAACACGTAACGGATCAATCCCAAGTTCACATCCTCTGTGAGAAAAAACACAGTATGAATTTACCCAGGGAGGGAAAGACTGCCTCATAGATTACATGCTGACATACCCAGCTTATTCTTCTAATGGGCTGAAGACAGAACTTAATTTCCCAGGAACCAAAAGTGATAGTAGCCTTAAAAATAAATAAGTGTGTCTGCCAGATTTTAAAATAAAACCCCATAGCTCCGTGTGACAAAGAGCTGTCTTTATCCAGGAAATACCGCGATGCTGTTGTAAAATAAGAATCCCAGGATCATGGCAAAAAAGTACCTTAATGAGTCTCTCTGGAATTCTAAAGGCAAATCTGAGAGCTGGCAAAGAGTCTTTGACTCCATCCTTTGGGCGCACATGCTCACCCTCACCCCTACTTCTTTCTAAATAAAGTTCTTTGAAGGTATGTGCTACTATGGGAAGCTGGGGTCGAATTAAAACAGCCTGCACACATGGCACCTATCGAAGTTTCTCTTCTAGGAGAAAACATAAGACTGGGAACAGGGAGACAAGAGAAATACGGTGCATGAGTTGTAAGGGGCAGTTTTTGCAATGACTGTTCAAGGTCAGGTCCATCCTCAAAAGAAGCCTGCAAGAGTCTGACATGCTTATAAGACTACTAAAATACAGGGATGCCTGGGTGCTCAGTCAGGTCATGATCCCAGGGTCCTGGGATCGAGTCCCGCATCGGGCTCCTTGCCCAGTGGGCAGCCTGCTCTCTCTCTGCCTCTGCCTGCACTTCTGCCTGCTTGTGCATGTCTCTGAAAAATAAATCAATAAAATCTTAAAAAAAAAAAGACTACTAAAATACAAAATGGTCCACTTGATGTGATTCAAAATAGGAAAATATTTCTGTTGAGTAATGCACCCCTGTTGATTTTAATTTCTTTGCTGAGGACTTAAGAAACCCATGACCCTTCGAGAACAAAATTAAGCCACAAAGGATCACAGATATTTCATCAAGTACGGTTGTTGTTTTTGTTCTTTGTTTTGAAAGAAAACCAAGCATGTTGCATGCTTGAAACTAATTGAACATTGGTGTCAACCGTGCTTCAGTTAAAAAAAGAAGAAGAAAACCAATCAACCTCACGGGATCTTTCCACTAACTCTCCCCCAAACCTAAAACAAATCTGGGAACTGAGCAAGCATGGTAAAGACAATTTTGTTTTCCTTTTGCCATAACTGAGAATATTAGGAAAAAGAAATCAGGAAAAGTAAAAATCCAAAGTTGGATGGTTAGACACTAAATGATCTATTTGTTTGCAAATAAATGACTTGAGGGTAAGTAGCTGGAAGTGGTTGTGAGAAACATCTGGAAGGCGGGGAAAGTTAGCGGCGATTTCTCCCGTCTCTCGGCTCCCATCTCCGGTTCTCCTCACCCTGTGTGAAGGTGACAGCAGCTCTGTCCGGCTGTAGCTTGTTCTCCACGTAGCCGTGTTTGGGGCCAGCTGTTATCTCATAGACGAGGTGCTGGTCCTCTGTGTCTGGGTCCATGGTCAGCAGTTCCTTCTTGGTGATCAAGTTGGTTGCCTGGAATAGAAACCCATTAAATTTAATTCCTGATGTGGGAATAAAGCCAGACCGAGACCCTCTGACTCCGAATTAATTCAGTTCAACAATGATTTACGGAGTGCATTTACTGCATGGAAAACTCTGCCAGGATGGAAGAGACCACGAGGACTGCCGCCGTCTCAGCCTCTGGCCTTGGGATGCTCACACTTGACTGGAAAAGAACGGCTCCCGAGCCGGGGCGTTGTGGCAAGAGCTGTCATGGGAGATACAAAGAGGACTGTACCCTTCTGGGGGTGCGAGACATGAATGCCATCGGGATAGGAGGAGGGATCTGAGGGGGCGGATTTGAGTTTGGCCTTTAAGGAAGGTTTGAACTTTGGAAATAATGATAAAATACAGGGAATGTGGCCATGTTATAGCCCATCACAATTCTTGAAATTGAGTAAGATAGATATATGATACCCCAATATTGCCCAAATATACTGGCTAAACTGTAAGTCACTCACTCACTCATTCATTCATTCAATAAACATTTAGTATGAGTAAAATGGTCTGAAAGAAAAAGGGGGTGGTCAACAGTATTAAATAATAATAGATCTAGTAAGGGGCACCTGCGTGGCTCAGTGGGTTGAGCCTCTGCCTTCGGCTCAGGTCATGATCCCAGGGTCCTGGGATGGAGCCCCGCATTGGGCTCTCTGCTCTGTGGAGAGCCTGCTTCCTCCTGTCTCTGCCTGCCTCTCTGCCTGCTGTGATCTCTCTATCTCTGTCAAATAAGTAAATAAAATATTTTAAAAAAAATAATGGATCTAGTAAAACAAGCACAGGTGTGTGACCTTTGGACTTGGCAAAATAAAGGTCATTATTGACTTTGGTTAAGAGTCATTGCGGTAGGATAGAAGGGAGAAGAAAACCATCTGGAGAATGTTGAGAAGAGAAGGGGGTGGTTCTGAATATGAGGAAGAAAACCAAACAAGGGATGAGAGGAAGCTGTAGTAAGTTAAAAAACCCCAAGCAGTTCTATAGAAAGCTACAGCATAGCAGCTGCTCACACAGACGACTGATCAGCTCCATGGAGATGAGCAAATCCATATCCTACAGGGAATACCCCTCACAAAAGAAAAATCAGCTCTTGAGCTGAAGAAGTGTGTGTGTTTGGGTGAGGATGCGGATTTAATGCTTGACAGGTCACCTGGTAAGAATCATGGCTTACCTTAAAATGACAAACTTGGGATTTAGGAGCAGAAAGGAATTTCTTTTTTTTTTTTTTTTTAAAGATTTTATTTATTTATTTGACAGAAGGAGATCACAAGTAGGCAGAGAGGCAGGCAGAGAGAGAGAGAGAGAGAGAGAGAGAGAGAGAGAAGCAGGCTTCCTGCGGAGCAGAGAGCCGGATGCGGGGCTCGATCCCAGGACCCTGAGATCATGACCCGAGCCGAAGGCAGCAGCCCAAACCACTGAGCCACCCAGGTGCCCCCAGAAAGGAATTTCTAAACTAGAAGCCCTCTGAGGATACTCACCTACCAAATACCCACTTCTTTCCCATCTATGGAAAATTCCAGATATTCCCCGAAACCCATCCTCCCCTTCTTCTAGTTAACAAACTTCTAGCTAAGCCAGCGAGAGACTCTATTCCCAGCCTCTCCGATGCAACAGACGGAGCCATAGAACCAAATTCTTGCCAGAATAATGTGAGCACAAGTGATGTGTTTCATTTCTGTATCACCTGCTTCAAACGAAGTTCCCTGCCCTCTGCTTCCCTGTTCTCTTCTTCCCATGGGCGGGAGCCTCGAGGAGCCGCCAAGGAATGTAGACTCTGCTGTTCAACAGCAGCAACCCAGGGACGTCAGAATAGTGAGACAGAAGGAATCTGGTCTCTGAAAGGTCATGCAGAGCCCGGGACTGCCGGCTTACTGCCACCACATATGTGAGAGAAAAAACAAACGTGTACCTTGTTCGAGCTTCTGTCTTTTGGGGGTCATTTTGTAAGAACATCTCAAACTATATACAGTCCTAACCAAACTCATGGAGCTGGCCCGTCTTAGGAATATCAGGTCCCTTAGGGAGGGGTAAACACGAGTCCAACTGAGCTTCTATCTCCATGTGGTCACCAGTCAGGACTTAGCCCACATTGGTTCCCGTGAGTGTGGCAGACGGACAGGCCTTACCTTGCCATCCATGTACTCCAGCCACTGGAGCCCCAGGTTGGCGACAATTCGAGGAGTGCCATCGTCCACTGGGAGGATGTCTACTTGGAAATGCTGAGGAGCCGCTGTCTTAACCTGTGAGGGAAGCCAAAAGAGAAAAGTCATCACTCAAGGACGTCGGAAATACGTCATGCCCTTCCACATCCAAAGCCGGATCTCCCGACATCCGTTGGCACCTCCGAATGGGCAGCCATGCCAGTGTCCTTGCTTATCACCCTTGGCATGGGGCACAAAGAACGCTGATGGGTCAAGTGGGGACAACGTGAGAAGCAAAGGTGACTTTCACACACCCACGCGCATTCCTTAGTTGGGTTCAATATTGCCCGGAGGTGAAACAGCAAACAGTATTTTCCTTTCAATAACTCTTGCCTAAATTTTCAGGAGCGGTAGACTGATCTGACCATTCCCAGGCTAATGTCAACAGCTCCAGGGGGGAGTCTGCCAGGTGTGAGCAGAAATTCCAGGGGAGGATATTTTCTTTCCTTTTCTTTTTTTTCCGCGAGAGAACTGTCCATATGGGGGGGAGGGGCAGAGGAAGCATCTGTGGGACCAGTGAAAAGAACCTGGTCTAGAATTCCATTCTCATGCAGACACATGTGCGTGCGCGCGTGCACACACACACACACACACACACACACACACACACACACACACACGGCATGTATGTGACGAGTCCGGCCCAGAACCTCTGTTTCTGGGAGATTAGGCACGCGCCAGCACGCAGGGCAGCGAGATGCCGGCTTCTCGGTCTTCAGCAACCCTTCTAAATAATTTCCACTTCAAAAATACTACAGTCCCTCTGGAGACCCACCACGACCTTTTATGTTTACCAGAGAGGAAGCCCTTTTGCTGATTCATCCTGAAATCTCTCCTCTCTTCTGAAAGTCAAATGAAGGAAGGAGCAGCCACGGTTCAGAAGAGACAAAATAAAAACGATGAGCTGCCAGGTGGTGAAGCCGTGCGGACACCAGGATGGCCGGAGATCCCAAGAGCCGTCTCACGGACACCGGGGCCAGCAGAGAATGCCGGTTCGGACGGTCGCTGGAGGATGCGGCCGATCTCGCATGCAGGAACGCAATCGTTCCCAGTCAGCATCCGGCTAGGAAAGGACCGCCCTGGGCCGAGGGGCTGACCCTTCTGGGGTCCAGAAACACAGCAGGGCGGGAGCGCTTGCTCAGCCACACTGCTTCGGAGCGAGACATAGACGTGCGAGTGCGGGCGGTCCCCGGGCCCACCTGTCACCGCAGGCGCCGTTGTTGCCAGAGGAGGGCGAGGACCCCCAGAGACCCGGCTGAGGAGGGAAGCCGCGAGGAAAAACGGTGGGGATGGGGATGGAGAGGCCGCCTTCAAGTTTCTTCCGGACGCCTGAACCTTGGAAGGGAGGGATTCTCTTAGGGAAGGAAAGCTCTGACGAAAACGGCAGGAGCTCAGGGGAAAAACCGCTTCACCTGTTTCACCAGCGGGTCCCAAAAGGACGACAGGGGTGGTGACCTATGACGGTATGACAGCCGGAGCCCTACGTTGCCTGTGTAAGGCACTGGGCCAAGTGCTCAACGAGCAGCAGAACGACAGACACCCTCCCCCCCCCACTTTGCAGACATCTCAGCCAGTTCGTGCGAAAACCAGAATTTCAATCAGTGTCTCTCAGAGGCGAAAGCCGTACTCCTAACCAGGTTGTTCTTCATGAGACTGAAAAACTCTGGCTGGCTGAGGGCACACGTAAAAGAGAAAGACAATCTGGAATCCTTTGAGATTAGCTACTCGAATTAGATGAAAGAAAGCTGAAACGCGTCAACGCTGGGCCAAAGGGACAGAGAAACAATGACCGTCACAGGAACAATCCCTGTCACCCTTCGTCGTGACCTTTGATCCTTAGACTGACTGAAGCTGGTGACTGCTGTGGTACCCATTTCACAGATGTAAAGCTGAGGCTTCGGAAACTTAACCAGCTTGCCCAGGCCCGATGAGAGACAGAATAAAACAATGCTGTTCCCGCCTGAGAAATGCCCCGTTCGGCTTCCGGACGACCTCCGGCGCACTCGGCCTCTCTCCCCGCCGGCGGCGCCTCACCTCTTTCCCTCCTTCCTCAACGATAAAGAAGGGGTTTGTCCCGTCCGCCACGGTGAAGGTGAACCGGTCTCTGAGGGAGCTGCTGCCGTCGTGGCTGTAGCTAACCCGCTTCTGGTAGATGTCTTCCATGGTGAAGGTGGACGCGGGCCAGAAGCGCTGCCCGTTGCTGGTCCGCTCGACGGTGCCGTGCTGCGGGGGCTGCACAAGGCTGAACGTGACCGACTCGGCCTGTCCAGGAGGAGAAGGGAAGTTCGTGACAGAAACCAGATTTGTTTGGATTCGAAGATTTATTTATTTATTTGGCGGGCAGGGGAGGGGCAGAGGGCGAGAAGCCTCACGCGGGCCCCCTGCTGGGCGTCGAGCCCAACCTCGGCCTCGATCCCACAATCCCGCGACCCTGACCTGAGCCAAAACCAAGAGTCGGATGCTCGACGGCCTGAGCCAGCTGGCGCCCCAAACCACACTTGTGCGGGACGGCCAGCGGGCAGTCAAGGGTGGTCAGACCCAAAGACGTTTATGAAGTAAGAATTGCATTTTCTTCAGACATACCAAAAATAAAACTGAGGAGAGAAACTATTGGGTATTACACTTGAACTTACGTTCTGGTGCCTTCTGGGGTGAGACTAAGACATTCAAATTTGTCTTTTAGGGGTCATAGGGGAAAACCTGAATTTTTTACCTCTGCTAGGGCAACGGGAGCTAGACCTTTTATAACTACTCATTTCCTTCCCAACTCCACCCCACCCCCAGCACTTTTCCAAAATTCTCAAATATAGAATCCCATATGCATCAAACAGAAGCTAATTTCCCATTTCTAATTGCAGCTTCGAGGGTGAGACACAGAAGGAAAAATAAAAGATGTAGAAAACCACGCTCAAGCCTTCCCAGTGACTTGCCACCGACCTCGAATAAAATGCAAAGACCTGACCTGGGCCAGCGAGGCCTTCCTCCGCGACCTGGCGGCAGGGTTCTGCTCTGCCTGCCTTCTTTCCCCTGCTTGCTCCCCGGGCCTCTTTGCTCGTTTGTTGTGACTCCAAGGTTCCAAGCACACTTGACCACAGGGCCTTTGTGCTCCTGGTTTTGCTCCGAGAGTAACTCAGATAACTGCATCGCTTGCTTCCACTTCATGTTATTTCTGCTCGACTATCACTCCTCAGAGACTTGTCCGGCCATCCGTCTACAATATCGCACCCCCAGCCTCCACCTCCTTTACCTTGCTTTGTCTTTTAATTCACAGCCCTCACCATCTCCGACACAGTATTACATGTTCTTTCTTGACGGTTCCCCTAACCGAAGGCTGAAAACTCCCTAAGGCTGGAGCTGGGGTTGATCACAGCCTCCCCTTAGCATCTGGAGCGCAGGCTGGCACGTACCAGGTGACCAGTGTTTTGAGAAGAAGTGACAGATCGAGTGCGGCGCAGGGAAGGGGAAGAGAATGACGGACACGGCGCTGACCCGTGGTGAGAGCGAAGTCAGGCCTAAGGTTAGACTCCGGAAGCATCGCGAGGATAAGAGTTCCGTCTCTACGTGCCCTGTTTTACTGAATAAAGCCTACTTCTTGGAGGAAGTGCACATTGCAATATTCCATGGTCATTCAGAGAAGTCTGAATGAAGGAGATAAATGGTAGGAAAAATGAATAGGTGCCCCAAACCCTTGCTTGCTTCAATAAGAAAGAATAAAAAAACTGGCTGAAAGGTCATCTAATTTTCTATGAATCACGTAAAAAACAATCAGCATGTTAAGGGATTGCTCCCGGTAATCAGGGGAGAGAATGAATGTATCTCGGAGTTCAGAAAGGATTTAAAAACAATTTGATCTCAAGTATATTAGCTTCTCTTTTCCAGAAGGCCACAGTGTCCTCTGATTTCTAACCTCTCAAGGATGCTTGCACTAACCTCGCTACTCTGCCCTACCCCCGGGACACAGATTCCCAGTGTGACAGATCAGCCCTCATGCAGCCACCGAACCGAGGGGATTGCTTTTACCTCCGTGTCTGCATCCACCGCCTTGAGCTCAAACTCGGTGATGGTCTTCCTCACGCCCTCCTGTACCTGCAGGCCCAGGTTCCGTACAACAGGGAGCGAATCGTCCACAGGGCGTATGGTGATGTGGAAAGTCTGGGTCACCTAAACGGCAGAAAGTGCAGGTGGGACACCCGTCCCCTGCACCCACCTAAGCAGAAGGTAGGTGCTCTCTCTGCACTATTTTCGGGTGAGAGCAGGGGGGAGTGAAGCTCGCAGAGTTGCTTTGCACACTCCCTTCAACGAAGACTTCCGAATCAGAACCCGTTCCCTGAGGAGACGGAGTGCCTTGCCTACCTCACTGATGCCATCGGAGAGCGTAAAGTCGAAGGCGTCGGAGTGTTTCTCGGTGTCGCTGGAGTGGACGTACTGAATGCTGCGTGAAGTCAGGTCGGCTTGAGTAAAGGAACGGACCTGGGTACCTAGCAGAAGGGGAAGCGAGAACCAGAGGAAGGATGTCCAAACGCTAGCCATACTTCTAATGCCAGAGAAATGCCGTACTCTCACCAGACGGAGCCCTTGTATCTCGTTTATAGCATTTATGTGCTTCTCTGAGAACCTGTGCTAGAGTCCTGTGTGTACCTTCTTCCCTACCACAGCGTATGTTCCGTGGGAGCACGTGTTAACTTAACTATCTGGCTTCTGCTATGCGCCAAGCCAACAGCAGGTGCTCAATAAATGTTCCTCTCCTTTCTCTGGGGGTTTATGTGTGCAGGTCAAATCTGTGAAACACAGAGCCATTGCCTTAGTCTCCGAACTCCTCTCTGCTAAGTTTTATACGCCCCCATGGCCTCATAGTCCTTTCTGGAAACCTATCCTAATTTTTAATATTGTGGGAGGGTTTTGCTTTCGAACACTGGAGTCTTGGGCTTGGCTACACATAAGCTTTTCTCTGTGACTGGTGAGCCTGGCATCCGTGACGTCATTGGATATTCTGCAAGGTCCCTTTCATCTCTCTGGTCCATGATTTCCAGCTTCTCATACACCACCTGGGCCAGGCTGGCAGTTACAAAACCTTACTGCCTGACTGTGGGGCAGGCGCGATCATTCTACCTCAACTCTCACGTGACCTAGAACACCAGCATCCTTTCATAACACGATAAAGAGGATGCACGTTACATTTTTTTCAGACTTGTTTTAAAAGTTAAAAAAAAAAAAACTCAAGTGATTTTTAGATAATGTCAACATAGCTCACAAATGAGTAACATCTTATGTTTTCAATGTCCCGCAACATTTAGCAAAACAGCCCAGAATTCTTGCTTCTATCTTAGGGCTTCTGTGGCTCATGGTCTGTGCCAGCCAAGACTGAGACAAAACCACATCTTTAATTCCTTCAGTGAAAATTCCCTCTTTCCGATGCTGGGTGTTGGATTATTAATCCCTTGAATCTAGTCCTTTGGTTTGGTCCTGAAATTCATTTGCTGCTTCCTGGGACATATTATATGTTACTGTTAATCCTGGCAAAACCAGTCTGGCTTTTCAGTTAAAACAAACAAACAAAAAAACAAACAGAGATTCCACTTTGATTGTTTTACATTTAACTGGGACATCAATATCACTGACTTTATCTTTCCTAAAAAAAAAAAAAATCAACCCGCATGGTTTACATTTGCAACTCTCTTTATCATCTGAAATTTGTCACCTAGATACAACAGCCTTCTGCATATTGGGGCATTATTTTCTTTTGACGAGGAGGCATCTGATATTTCTGTGCTTGCTACCTCAGCTGTTGACAGGCAAGAAATGCGGCCCCTGTCTTAACGCTTTGTCTTGTGGGTCTAGACGGAAATCCATACATTCTTTAAAAATTTAATAACTTCGGACTGTCTGCACTGAGAAATTTAAATCTCTTTCCCTGCTGTGAATCTATCCCCACAGCTCATGGGGAAACACTTGCCTGGAGTCTCCCAGTCAACTGGTCACCCACTTCCCTGCTCCCTTTACACGCACTGTTAGTCTGAGAGTGATTAAGAAACGTGATAGATTTTTCCTTCTTGGAAAGCAAGGTTGGGAATGATCTTTTCCTAACATTTCTAATCGAGAAGAAACTGACATATAATAAATTGCCATATTTAAAGTGCACAATTTCATGAGCTTTGGCACACCCGTGAAACCACCACCTTAATCAGCATAGAAAACATATCCATCAACCCCCAAATTTCCTGACACTCTCTAATTCTTCCATTCTTCCCTTCCTTGTCCCCTACCCGATCCCAAAGCAACAAAGCAATTATTTTCTGTAACTATAGATTGGTGGGATTTTTTGTAATTATTTTCAAATAGAATCATAGAATATATACTATTTTATGCATGCTTTCACTTAACATAATTATTTTGAGTTTTACCCATATTGCAGCATGCCTGAATAATTTTTTTCTTTTTTATTGCTGAATAGTATTCGATCGTACGGCTGTGTCATACAACCAATGTGTCAAACAAATGACGTGTTTGTTTCTCCACTCACCTGTTGTTGGACATTTAGGTCATTCCTTGTTTTGTGCTATTGCAAATAAAGCTACTATGATCCTTCGTGCCCAAGTCTTGGTATGGGCATAAGTTTTTATTCTTGGATAAATCTCTAAGAGTGGAATGGTGGAACTATATGTTAGGTACCTGCTCTACCATCTCGGAAATTGCAAACGAAGTGGGTTTTTAGAACTATTTGATAAATATAGATTTTATATTTTGTATAATTACAAATATAAATTTTTATAATTTTTATAAATTTAAATTATATATTTTTATAAATATATAAATATATTTTTATATTTTAGAAATATAAATTTATATTTTTAATTTTATAAATATATATTTTAAATATAAAATATATATAAAATATTAAATTTATATTTATATATAAATACAAATTTTATATATAAATATTTATATATAAATTTTATATTTATAACATATTTTTCTATTTTTCTATTTCCACTAGCAGCATATGAGAGCTCTAGGCTTGATCTTCCCAGTTCAACCGAGCCAACACTGAGCCAACACTGAGCACCTACCATGTGCGGAACACTGTTTCAGGCTTGCTTATACATACTGAGTTTTCTCTTTTAACGGTTCTGGGAGGTCATGGTTGGCATATTTCCATTTTTCTATATTGTGACACGAGTAAAATTAGAAAAGCAGTGTGACCTACTCAGAGTCTCACACAGCGAGTATGAGGGCACCACCAGGGTGAAACGCAAGGTTGTCCAGCTCCAAAGTTAACGCTTCCCAGGAATACTCTTCGTACAACTCATCTAACCTTTTCAGGCTGGGCAAGGAGCCTCTTGGATTTTACTCTTATCCTTTAATTTTTTTTTCAATATGAGAGTAACACCTGCCTATTAAAGAGAACGTGAAAAACCCAGAAATGTGGTAAAGAATCCCAAAGCCACTCACGGATCCACCCTGAACTATCACCATCGTGATTTTTTTTTTTTTAAAGATTTTATTTATTTATTTGACAGACAGAGATCACAAGTAGGCAGAGAGGCAGGCAGAGAGAGAGAGAGAGAGAGAGAGAGAGAGGGAAGCAGGCTTCCCGCGGAGCAGAGAGCCCCATGCGGGGCTCGATCCCAGGACCCTGAGATCATGACCCGAGCCGAAGGCAGCAGCCCAAACCACTGAGCCACCCAGGCGCCCCCATCGTGATATTTTTAATTGAATTGTTTCTTCTAGAATACTTTTTTGGCTGTAGCATTTTTCTTGTCTGAAGTACTGATTTTGATGGGGTATTTAATATGATCGCTTGAGTGATGTCCCTGACTTTGTGCTCGAGGGTGAGGAGGGCCACGGCCTCCACAAAGAAGCTTCAAGAGGACGGACTCCTGCTGTTTCGTCAGCCCTGGGCACCTGCAGCGGCGCTGGCACACAGTAGGCGCTCACGACATGCTTGGTAAACGAACCCAGCTGGTTGCTCTCGAAGAGGTCCCACCGAGCACAGATTCTCCGTCTCTGCAAACTTAAATAAATATTCGAGCCTTTGCTCATTGGGCATCAGAAGACGTAAGCTGCTCACGGCCAAGACGGCGTCGCCCCGCCTGCCTGTGAGGGCAGGTCGCTACCCTTCGAAACATCCTGGAGGACTTGCGTGGCACCGAGGACACTGTCCCTTAGGAGCCTGCCGGCTGAGCCCCGCGTCCTCGGAGCCGCACACCGACCCTGTCCGGGCTTCAGCCCCGTGGCGGGCGGCCCGTCGGAGAAGGCTCAGTCCGGGTGAGGGAAGCGTGCGCGGAGGCCGCAGCCTGAAGGATCTGCTTCCCAGCAGGCCGGGAGGCCACTGCCTCGGCCTTCCTGCGTCCCGCAGAGCCGGGGACGGCGCCCTGCACGCGGCCCGGCCCGGCGCAGGCTGAGGCGGTGGGAGACCCTCCCTCTTCAGCGCCAGCTTTCATTCAAAGCCCCGGCAGGGCACGCACGGGGCCCGCACTCCCGCGCTCGCACACTGACGTCCCGACCCTCAGCACCTCACGCTGTGACCTTATGGGAAGCAGGATCTTTGCAAACGCACGTGGTTAAGACGTGGTCACTGAACTGGGCCCCAACCCAGTCCGAGGAGCGTCCCTAGACGAGGGGAGAGTCTGTCACACGCGTCCACAGACAGGGACAGGGCGTGCGCCCCGCGAGCGCGAAGACGGTCAACTCTGAGGGGCCAAGGAGGGAGGCCTGGGTCAGGTCGTCTGTCACGGCCCTCAGGGGGATCGCGACGCTGCGGACAGCGTGACCTCCGAAGTCCAGCCCCAGATCCGTGGGACAACGCGTGTCCTCTGTTAGGTTGCCCAGGCCGTGGCATTGTGTCGCGGGAGTCCCAGCCCGCTCGTAGCTCTCTGCTCCTGGGGAGAACCCAAACGTGTCTCCTCTCTTGTCACCAAGTGAGAGAGGACGAGGAACGCCTCTGAGGAGTCCTTCCTGACTCACCCGCACGCCTCTCTCAGGCCGACCTCGCCACCGTCCTGTCCTGCCGTGTCGTGTCGCGGACACACGTGTGCGCGTGTCCACCTGCGCGGGTCCCTCTCCCGAAACCAACGCTCTCCCGCGGGAGCCGCTCAGCGAGTGTTCGGGGAGCTGAGACCCGGGGTCGTGCCGGGGCCGCTCGCCCCCGCCCTGACTTGGACACAAACTTCTCCCGTCAGCGAAGCCCCGGATGCCGGGGGGGGGGGGGGGGGGGGTCCCGCCCGCAGCCTCCTCGCCGCCGCGTCTGACCACCCTCCTGCCCGGGCTGCGACGCCATCCGCCGCGATCCTCCCAACACAGACCGCGGCGTGGGCTCCCCCGGCCTTTGTCGCTTATCGCCGGCTGGGAAATGACAACAGTCACAGGAGTCACTTGGACCCGAGATGGGAGCCTCGTCTCGGGGTTCACTGAGCCATTTAGGACATCGGGGCCTCCACCTCTGGGAGAAAACGAACTTCTTGTTCAAGGCACCGCAGCTTGGTCTCTCTGCTTCAGAGGCTTAGCAACTCTCCGATCATGTCACTTCTCACTCCGATGATGCCACGAGACAAAACGGTCCTCAGAGTCCCTGATGTGAGGCTGTGGCCCCGCAGCCTTGACAAGGGCACACACGGCCTCGCTGTCCCGCGACGCCCCAGAGGCGGCAGGCCCGCTGGGTCTCCCCACAGTTCGCCCGGGCACGCGGCGCGCTGCCTCTCCGCGCGGGGGAAAACGGGGTGCGCAGCCCTTCCCGCGTGTCTGGCAGGAGCAACCGTCCGACCCACGGACCGAGACGGCCGCGAGCGGGTCCACTGCAGAGCTGCCCCATGAGCGGGCATGTGCGGCGCGTGGGAGCCGACACGTCCGACAGGCCCCAAGCAGCTCCGACCCGGGACAGGCCTGAAGTCCGCGCTCTTCCCGCAAGGCACCGGCCGGGCCGCCCCCGCCGACCCTCCTCACCACTGAGGCCAAGGGGGAGGCGCGGGGTCCCTCCCCCGAGCTGCGCCCGCTGCCTTAGGAAAGGGATGCGGGATGCCACCGTGCACGTCCTCTGAAGGGACACGTTCCACATCTAAAAAGAATCAAGTTCTTGACTATGTTCTCACAGGGCAGGCGGGGAAGGTGAGAATTCTGGCCAAATGCAACAGAAAGGACACGCAATGGGCTTGGCGGGGCAGGGGGGGCAGAAAGCTGGGTCCATTCGCAGTGGGAAGGGTCCGTGAGAGGACAGGGGAGGGGATGGCCTCGGATCTGGCCACAGAGCGTGACCAGAAGAGGGGCCTCAGCACACCTGCGGGGGCGCGAACCGGGCTTGGGAAGTCCGGCCCGGTGGCAAAGGGCAGTGCAGGGTCGTGTCCCGGGGACGGGGGCTCCTGCTATTTTTGCAGGTGCCTTCGCAAGAGAAGGGAGAAGTGTGGCCGCCACGAGCGTCTCTCCCTAGGCAGCCCAGGCCTGGTCTTGGCAGCCAGAACCCAAGCCCAGGGAAGGCCGAGATTGTAAACACTGAACAGGAGTACGGGAGGCGGCCGCGCACGGAGGCCCTAACCGTCCCGGGTCAAAGACGAGTGAGGGCCGGGAGGGACCCGCAGCCGGGCCGCTGGCGGTGCCTTGCTGGGGCTCCGAGCTTTCCGAGCTGCGAGCGTAGGGCCAGCTGCCCCGCACAGCAGCCACGCGTCCGGCCTTTCACCTTCCCGAGAGCGATCAGCAGCTGACGGGATGCGGGATGCCGGCAGAAGCGATTAGCTCGTGCATTAGTTATCCAGTGTCTTCGGCGGCCTAGGTCTTGGGAGTGCTGGCGCGGGTTCTTCTCCCGGGACCTTCAGGACGAGGCGCGGGCCGTCTGCTCCCGGTGCACCAGGGATTTCGGCCCCTCACCGGCCCCGTAGGCCCCTCACCTCCTCCGCCAGGCCACCCTCCGCCCCTCGAAGCTCCTCCGCTCAGCGCGCCCTCCCGTTCGCCCTCCACGCGCCGGACTCGCTGGCTCCGGAAGGGATGGTGCCAGGCGGATCCCGCCGGGGGGAAAACCCAGGACCCCCCCCCCCCCGACTGCTACAGCCTCTCCTTCTCGTGGCCGCACGGCGGGGCCCGCAGCCTCCCCGGACTCTGGTCAAACGTCGCCTTGTAACAGGGCGTCTTCCCCTTCCCGCTTGCTCCCTGCACCCTGGCACGCTCTTATTCTCCCCCAAAATACACGTCGCCATGGATAGCCCATCTCTCTGTCTTGTTTGCTGATGGTCTGACCCCCGGTATTAGAGAGAGTAGAAGCCCGGTGAGCACGTCCCCTATTCTGTGACTCCCCCGGCGGAATGAAGGAAGGATTTGGAACCTAAAATCCAAAGGATGCAAACCAACGGTGCTCTACGGTGTACGAAACAAAGACAGCTCCACCTTTAGACGGCTCGTGGGCAAGTGACTCCCAGGCCTCAGGTCCGTTGGGCGGCCGCGTCCTGCAGGTTCTGCGCCCGTAACCCTCCCCCCACTCTCCACCGACGGCTGTTGACTGAACACAGCTCACCGGGCGCTGGGTCTGAGCTCTCACACGGTTCTCCTCTTACCACCCCTACCGCCCCTCCAGGGGAAGCTTCACCACCTCCTCCTGGGCCAGACGCCAGACGTCGACCCATTGTCACTGCTCGCCTCACCTTCTTCCTGTCCACCTGCTGGCGCTGGATCAAGGTCACCTTCCTTCCCTGCCCAGAATTCTGCAGTGACTCTCTGTCACCTGTTGAGTTACACAGGGATCACTCATCCCAGCTTTCAAAACCTCGTAAGAGGGGCGCCTGGGTGTCTCAGTGGGTCAAAGCCTCTGCCTTCGGCTCAGGTCATGATCCCAGGGTTCTGGGATTGAGCTCTGCATCGGGCTCTCTGCTCCTCAGGGAGCTGCTTCCTCCTCTTTCTCTGCCTGCCTCTCTGTCTACTTGTGATCTCTGTCTGTCAAAATCTTTAAAAACAAAAAACAAAAAACCTCGTAAGATCTCCGTCTACCCATGGGCTGCATCTACACCTATTCCAGAATATAAGCTTTAGCTAAACCTGCCCACTCACTATTTTCTGAATGTGCCCACGTGCTATTCCCATCTTTGAAAGTAACACCAGGGGCTCCTGGGTGGCTCAATGGGTTAAGCCGCTGCCTTCGGTTCAGGTCATGATCTCAGGGTCCTGGGATCAAGTCCCGCATCAGGCTCTCTGCTCAGCAGGGAGCCTGCTTCCCTCTCTCTCTCTCTGCCTGCCTCTCCGTCTACTTGTGATCTCTCTCTGTCAAATTAATAAATAAAATCTGAAAGTAACACCATTTCTGTCTGCTCAAACTTTCCTTCCAAGCGCCAATTTTTTTTTAAAGATTTTATTTATTTGTCAGAGAAAGAGAAAGAGCACAAGCAGGGGGAGCAGCAGGCAGAGAGAGAAGCAGTCTCTCCACTGAGCAGGGAGCCCAGTGTGGCACTCGAACCCAGGACCCGGGGACCATGACTCAAGCCGAAGGCAGACACTTAACCAACTGAGCCCCTCGGACACCCTCTAAGGGAAATTTTAAACACCATCACTGTGCACCCTCCTACCTAATGCAGCCTCTCCCATTTCTGATACCCAATGCAGTATCTCCCTTCTAGGATACCAGGTTTACACAGTTCAAAAACACCTGCGGTATTCTTCCCTTATCAGTGTTTAGAGGCAGAGGCTCCTTGTCTCGTCCAACAGAGCCCACTAGAGGGTGAGGGACCTCCTCTATCTATTTTTGCCCCCTCAGCAGAAGCTCAACTAGAATCTTGCCCAATACACATGCTCACTGGCTATTTCCTGAATTACATTTTTTAAATGTGGTGCATCATAACGGTGCCAGGTGTTCAGACGTTAGAAGAACGGTTCTGCAGTGTTTGCCCTAAAGGAATTGACCATCTGGTCATGGAGACAAGGCTGCTTACATAAAGTTGTAATTGTCTGTGCAACTTCCAGCAAGGAATTATTGAGCACCTACTGTGTGCCAAGTATGATACAAAGCAGTACGTAATGGTCAAAATCAATAAGGCAAAGATAACGATTAACCAAGGCAGGCTCTAGGTGTGTGTGGCTTACCCCCAACACTTACAAATCCCACCTTTTGGTTGGACGAAGCAAGAGCGGACAGGCTCACCTGGTGAGGCGGCATGTTCCAGGTGGCCCAGCTCGGGCTGTCTCGTGATGGTATAGACCAGGTCTGTCGGCGTACTCTCCTGGTCAGTGGCGGAGAGCTGCAGAGCGGTGATTTTCTCCACTGAGTTCTCATCCAAGACCAGCCCTTTGTTGGTGGTGATGACTGGTGGGGAATTGTCTTCTGAAAATGTCAGAAACAGTGATTGGAAAGGGGGTCCTTTCAGCCTCCTTTCTTCAGATCCGGGCCTGGGGCCCAGGAGTAAAATCAGAATAATGCTTGGACCTGTCCCTCAAAGACAGCCCCAAGGAGCCAGAGCTTCTCGCTGCAGAGGGGATAGGGCTCCAGAGTCCCACGGAGCTGGGTAACAAGGTGAGCCCAGTGTACACTCTATGACCTCAGACCTTCTGGAATATTTTTAGAAACCCAATGCCCCCTTACCCAAAACGCTGATGGAAAATGACTGGCCCATCAGCGTGTTGCCTTCTCCATCAACCACATCAAATTTAAAAGCGAAGCTCCCGCCAGATTCTCCTTTCTCGTGTCTGTATTCTACTTGGCCTGTAAAAAAGGACAAGATAATGAAGATTCTCGATCAGCGCCTTCTGCCCTTATTTCTGAAGCGGGAAGTGGGGATCTGAGCGGCGTTCACACCAATGGCGCCGCTCACACCTTCCTCTCTTGGACATGGCTTTGCACACGGTACTCTGACGTTTTCAATTCCTCCCTTGCCCGCTCACTCTTGACTTCCTCCTCATCAGAAACACTCTCATAATGAAATCAGCCCAAGTACCACCGTCTGTGGAGGCTTAGCTTATGGGAAAGACTTGAAGGAAGTAGCCACAGGAGAAGGCGCAGCGACGATGCCCACGTCATGCGGCCCGGCCCGTGTTCTCCCAGGGCCCCTTGCTCCCGCCTCCCAGCCTTAAGTCATTTCTGAGACAACACCGACCACAGCTCCAACCAACAAGTTAACAGACACAGGCTACACACCGGTCACGACGATCCACGGGGAGAAGCGTGAACCCGGCATTTTTGTTCAGCCCCCGCATCCCCTCCAGGTACCTCACGATGTAAATGTAAGCGAACATCTGGGGGGAGGTACCCAGTCTCATTCTTACAAAGACACACTGAGGCCGAGAATAATTAAGGAACTATTACCCCGTGGCCCACTCCGGGCCCTTCGGTAAAGGACACACAGGCCCACTGAGAACTCGGCTGTGGCCCATCTGAGTGCCAGCGCATGGACGAGACCTTTATTTCTGCTCCTCGGGGCCGTGTTTCCATCTCCAAATGGAATCGCACATTGTCCCGTGACTTTGGGTTACTTTTTTCCCCCACGATGTAACCCTCCCCCCAACTTTTTACAGTAGCGCCGGAGCAGTTAACGTTTATGCTTCTACGTCGCATCAGCATTTCCTGGAGGAGGGATGAGCTACGTCACCTGCCCCGGCAGCTCCGATTTACGCCCTTCCATTTGGCTTAGTTCATTAACTTGCGCTCTTTGGGGAGCTGAAGAGAGATGTAAATCGCTCACCTAAGGCAGGCATAATTTCCACCTTAATCCATCCCAATTCACTCCCTTTTCCCTTTCTCTCTCACACACACTTTTTAGCATCATAGCAAGTCAAAATGATTTTTTTCCCTCCATAATAGCCCTAAATTTCATCAACGCTATATCAAAGCATGAACACATTTTAGCGAAGGATAGTCTTTTTTTTTTTTTTTTTTAACAAAAATTGGAGGAGACAAGAAAGAATAAATGAAACTATAACCAGCTCTCATTCAAAACAAAGAGTGCAATTCACTGCCACAAGCACCAGGCATTTAACTCCCATTTGCTACTGTGGGTGGACTCTGAGTCCGGGCAGGTGCAGGAGAGCCGGCTGACCTTGGCTGATGTCGGCCTGGGTGAAACTCCGGATGGGGCCTTTCACGGAGATTTGCTCGGGGTTGTCATTCTTCACCATCTGCAGGCTCCCCACGCCAGGATCCTCCTTCATGATGTACATCACCTGCCGGTCGTCCGAATCGGTATCTGTCACTCTCAAATGCTGCTCTGTGATGCGTGCTACAGACCCTGGAAGAGAGTAGGTCATTGTCCATCATTGTCAAGTGATTTCAGGAGACTAGAGACGATATGATCACACATTGCCTGGGTTTAAGTGAACACTGGGTGCTTGAGCTTTTCCATCTCC
This sequence comes from Mustela nivalis, assembly GCF_964662115.1. Classification (NCBI taxonomy): domain Eukaryota; kingdom Metazoa; phylum Chordata; class Mammalia; order Carnivora; family Mustelidae; genus Mustela; species Mustela nivalis. Next base: position 4,434,139 of record NC_139023.1, read on the forward strand.
AACTGCATACATTTTAATTTCCCTAAGTGAAACAATCCCAACCTCCCAATTTGTTAATCCTCCCTTGGGTTTAGATCAGAGCCCTTCTCTCTCCTGATCCACTTCACTCTCCCTGCGCCATGCTCACTCTGCTCCTGGGACCTAGCAGTTACCCCTCTCTAGACGGATGTATCAACTCCTACATCTTTGGTGAAACCTTCTTGGACCTAACTTATTTACCATCTTGAGGTTCATTAAATGATAAGCAACAGATTTACATAAACTTATAAATGTATCTTGTTGCCACCTCAAACCTAATAGTTAAAATCAACGTTTACAAGATTATAAAACAGGGGGCTCTGAGTCCTGGGCCCTGGAAGGCTATGAAGGTTGCTGGGGACGGCGGTGAGACACAAGTAAGTGGTGATCACCTCTTCTCAGGGCCTTGCCCCTTGCTTTCCTGTCCAGCTCATATTAAAAATAGTAAAATCAGGTGAAGTAGGTGCTTGTCATCCATGTGTCATACATCCTAGTGTTTGGCTGAGCCCTGAGCCTCCTGTGCGTTCTTGCCGGTAATGCCAACGACACAAGGCCGAACTATTCTTCCCAGGCCATTCTCAGCAAGCATCCCCGAGGGATGAGGTGATAATCTTCCTCTGGGACAAAGATCAGGCTTGCTTATCGTTACTGTCACAGGGAGAGACCCCGAAGCTCAGCGTTCCTCTTCTGTAATCCCCCCCCCCCCCACGGCACGTGAAGGCATCCATCCGGGCCTTCGGCATCGTCTCCACCAGTCTTGGAGTGCCGAACGAAACGATACAAAGTTACTGATGGCAATGCTGCCCATCGTGCATGAGTAACAAAGTATGTGGTCTCTGACCCAGGAGTCTCTTGTCTTCTATCAGCACCCATGAAACACCGACCGGCTGACTGACTGGCTTGTCAATAGGCGAGAGGGAAATCTCAGATCAATAATGGGGACCTTGGGGAATCTGCCAATTTTCAGATACCATCATGCTGTATAGTTTTCACTACAAGACACATGTGAAACTAAGGGTAGATAAACACATAGGACCCCAGTGGGATGCAGATGTTCTGGGGGGAAAAGGTGCCCTCTCTAAGTGACTCCCAGCTGCCCACTGATTCAAGACTGACACGTCACGGGTCCTTCAGGTGCTGCTTATAGACAGGCAAACTTGCGAGTCTTATACCCTAGGATACCAGGTCTAGTGACTCTGTTATTTTTATAATCTCTTTCCGTGTATGATGGCTTCCAAATTGCACCCCCCATGCCCCCTGCCACTTGAAAAAGAGCGTCTTGAAAGCTGTGTTGGATTTCTTCTGTTGCTGTTGCTGTTGTATCCCGTGGGGCTGCTGGGCATGGGCCGTGTTCTAAGAAACCTGGCCTGAGTAGCTGGATACACTGAGGTTTTAAGGGCCCTGGAAGTGCTCTAAACTCTTCTCAATCTCTTCTCAAATTCACAGACAGTTACACAGAGATTAACATTGGTCACTCACAACGCTTGTGTCCATAAAAGAATAGCTCTCCCCACCTCCGTTCCCTCTGACTTCGAAGGCCTCGTTAACACCCGGCGCAGAGCTGGCCCGCGCACTGACAAGGACGGACACCCGGCGCAGAGCTGGCCTGCGCACTGACAAGGACGGAGTGGAGCGGAGGGACCACAGCGCTCTCGCATCCCCGCGGTACCTGCTGAGAGCTGAAGGCCTCGGTTTACGGCCACGTTGGGGGAGCCGCTTGTAGGCAGCTCTATGTAGATCTCCAGCCTCCCGGTGGCCATGTGGAGGCCGTCCGAGAGGGAGAACCGGAACTCATCCACTGCCACCCCGGGGCCAGCAGGCATGTACCCGACCAGCCCGGCCAGCACATCCTGGTAGGTGAAGGAGGAGCCTTGAGTTAAAACCCTTCCATTCTCCAGAGGCTCAGAAGCAGTTTCCCTCCAGAGCAGACGGCCTGAGGAAGAGAGTAAAGAAAAACAAGGAAACAAAAGTAGAATACATATGGCACTAAAGAATGGCCCGGTTTCCCAGCTAGCATGAGCCTGGGTAGACTGTCCAGCACCTCACAGGCTCTTGGTGACACACACACATAAATGACCAATGACTGAGAATTTTCTGTAGAGGCACAGGGGGCTGCTCTGCGGCCTCATCTACAAATAAAGAAGATAAGATGCAACCTTTCCTGTTCAAAAATCTCTTAAGGAGACACAATTCGTGTGGTAATACAGTGGCTTAGAGATCAGGTCTCCCTCCATGAACTCAAAGTCACTGCATTAACTACACCTTATTTTCCCCATCTGCAAACGCGCACTTCTGCTGCTTTCCTTCTAGGGCACCTGGCCGGGGAGAAGGGACTGTTTTGAATTCCTTTTAAATTCAGAAGGACACTAGACATCTCTGGGTGGGAGCATATTTTTCTGTTTTCAAGGGTCATGTGTATCATGATGGGACAGTTAAAGTGCTTCATTAAAGTAAGTAAAAGTGAAGGAAGATAAAACGCAATGACCAACAGACTCTTCTATTAACCTTCCATCGACAGTGAAACTTCATCTTTAAAAGACCACGGGGTTATGATACACTAACGTACCCCCCGGGAGATGAAAGTTCCAGAGCTTTGGCGAACACCAGAGGGACGGCACTTAGAAAAGAAGTAGGTAAAAGATTCCCATGGTGGTTTTTACCTCTGGTTTAATCAGGAAAAGTGCTTTCTTTGCAAAGGGATCAAGTTCATAAAGACATCCAGCTCACCTCTAACCTGATGTGAACACTTGTGCAATTAATAGCAAGGGGGCCACCCTGTTGCTTGCATGAGGTGGCCCAGGACCATTCAGTAATGAAGCCTGCTCTGAGAACAGAACTCTCAACCTGTCTTGCCCGAGGTTATATAAGAGAGCAAGAAAACAGCTGAAATTGAATTTCCGAGACACCAATTACCTGGGATTCAGACTTTTTAGAGCCACTGGTGTCCACGGTGACCCCAAAGAATATTGGCTAGCTGTGAATCTGATTATACTCTGATGCAAAGAATGGGCTATGCACAGGCAAAGCGGAGGAAAAACCAACAGAAATCTGTGCTTATTCTAAAGTCCTAACAGCCTTCTGGATTAAGAAGCTTGCCATGCAGTTGGTCCTACCGTGGTCAGGCTTTTTTGTCAATACAAAAACCAGCTCATTATCCGGAGTGTCCAGGTCCTGCAGGCTCAGGGAAGAATTGCTTATCACCACTCCGGAGCTCAGCTGCACGCCGAGGGGCCGCAAGGTCACCCTGGGAGGCTCGTCGTTCTTCCTCTGATGAAAGCATAAAATATCAGGTCTCACGCGGATATTGGTTTAAGAAAGAAAATGCACCTTAGTCAGCGAAAGCACCATTGTCACACCAACTTTCACTCTCAAAATAGTATTTAATGGTCACCATCTGCAATTCCCCGTCAAAACGGTTTGTTTGAAAGAGGAGCAAGTCACACCAGCAAAATGTCCCCTTGGAAAGAAATGGACGTTCTACAGAAATCTTCAAGATATTTTCCACGGGGACAGTGATGGCGCTTTTTGGACCAAAAATCTGGACATGTGGCTAGAGAAGTATGAGTATATTTTGAGGATAAAAGAGCACATTGTTTGAAATCAAAACTGTCCTAGAAAACCCCAAGAGTATCATAGTACTGTAGGACAGCACCGTATCTAAAGGCGTGGGTTCCTAAAACTGTCTCCCTGACCCCGTGCCAGCCCCCTAGACCACCTCGGAAGGTTCCTTTCCTAGGAGAGAGGGGATTCCATTGCTGTCTTTTACCTTCTCTATCTCTGTCTCCCCGGGCTGGCTCAAGGGAGAACAAAGACAGCATCGAGGAACATGTTTCTCTGATGTTACAATTTAACAAATACATGCATCACAAATGTAAGAAAAGGCAAGTATGCATGTGACTAAATACAATAGTTTCAGGGGATAACAGGTATATGTTGGTTTTCAGCTAAATATGAGACTGACACTGTTTCTCTGTCTGACCCTCACAAACCGTTTTCACACAGAATGAACACATTTTACCCCGAAGTGGAAATTCAGATTTCCAAATCAGACCCTCTCCAAATGCTAGCCTTAATTCTACAAGTGTCCTCAAGGTCAGGGTTGTATTTTTAAATTGACCTTGAAAACTGAAGGTTAAATGCGATCTTGTTTTTGAGCTCATAGAAGGCTAGCTAATGCTGGGACATTTTTGTCAGAGGCCCCGTGTTCCAACTTCGACGTCTTTACCTCAATGGTGATATTGATGCTGTGGACTTCTGAGCGACTGTGTCCATCGGTTACATAAAAACTAAAAATATCATGCGTTGGCTCAATGCTTTCATGAACGCTCTGGAAGTAGTAAATGTAGTTTTCCAGGACATCTTGAACAGGGAATGACGCCTCTAGGTCACTGGTAGTTCCAGGGCCAAAACGATCACCTGCGTCAACATCAAGAGAGAAGTTTTACCTTGATCCACCCGTGCTTGCTCACTAGGCTGAACTAGAAAACATGACAGCATTATCAGCAAAAGACAAAATACACTGGAGGATAACAATGGAGGATGGGAAGAACGGAAGGCTCGAAATGGAAGATTCGGGGTCAGATTCCAGTTTCCCTACTATTTCTCATCCTCACAGGGGTACGCCTGCCCGGCGGTTCGACAGGGAACCAAATGAGATAAGACGCATGGAAGCACTCAGAGCGTCACTGTATATAGCAAGAATTTAAAAAAAGAGTCCGCGGTTGTTTTGTCAGAAATCTGTGATAAAGTAAGTCCTCAGACGAGTAGCAGCACAAATGCAAGGTGCCACCTGAAGCTCTGCTCACTTTCAAAACCGCCCTGCCTAGCACACACGCGAGAGGAAGCCTCCTCCTCCTCCTCCTCCTTTTTTTTTTTTTTTTAGAGAGATTTTATTTACTTATTTGACCGAGAGCAAAGCGAGAGAGGAAACACAAGCAGCTGGAAAGGGAGAGGGAGAAGCAGGTTCCTGCTGAGCAGAGAGCCCGATGCAGGGCTTGATCCCAGGAGCCTGGGATCATGGTCTGAGCCGAAGGCAGGCGCTAAACAAACGAACCACCCAGGCGCCCTAGGAATCCTCCTCTATGTAGGAGAAGATTAACTGTATACTTGATCTAAGAGATACCTCAATAAGCGTGCTTTCATTTGACCTCAGTTCCTTAAGGAAACCTCCCCATGGGTCAGAGCCCAGCCCCCAGGACGGCACACCAGGGCTGCTGCGATGCTCCGAGACCATCCACAGCCGTCCAAGCACTGAGATGCTCAAGCTCCGTGCCGAGCTCCGGACATCGAGCTGGTTCTGGTTAACTCTTCTTTTCATCCCAACCCCAGCCAAACCCGGAAAAGGCCAAGGGGAAGAGTAAACACTGTCTAAATGATGGATGGCTTGTCTCTGCCTTGGTCTGAGTCTCTCTAATTGATTGATTTTAAGTTGTTACCACATTTTCCTCTGAAGAGAGGAGAAAAAGAAACCCCTGTATCTTCAAACATCCCCTGGATACATATCAACAAAGAAAAGTGTGTATAGAATTTCTGAAAGCAACAAAGCTTTCTCTTTGTCTCTTCCACGGCTCTTTGCAAAGATCAGGTCATAAATCAAAAAGCCATTGACTTCCTAAATTGTAGACAGTGTCATTTTTTTGGTTAACCTTCCAACAGAAAGGCTAGGACTGAAAAAGTATTACTTACAATTTGTTTGAAATAAGAACTCAGGACAAGTGTTTTTTCTTCAACATGAAATGTGTTAGATTTTACCCATCGGGTTCCGTTCCTCTTGACACCAGGAGCATGGAGGAGTCTGAGTGAGCTGTGACCGGACAGTCCCCAGCACACACAGGTCAGTGTTTCCAGGACAGAGTGCTGTCATTCCTTCGAATTTTTATTTTCCCTTTACACTGACCGACAGCAAATATGAAAAATGTGGCTTGTTTACTTGGGTTAATAAACTAAATGATGCCTAAAAATAAACTCCCAGAGAGAAATGACTCACTTCCTGTCATTGGAAAACAAGCCATTCAACAAGCGAATCTGTCACCGAAGCTTTAAGCACCAGCCTTTCCAGTTTCAAAACTGCACCTTCTGCTTTCTCACGTAAATCGTTGTCATTAGTGCTTCCTTGCACCCTTCAGCAGAGTACACTGCGTGCAAATTAAACCATTCCTGATGCACGCAGGCTCTCATCCGGAACATCTACTACCGCGTCGTGCGGGAACCGGTGACGCACGCCCTCCAGACCCTCGAGGGTCTATTCTGTTTGCGCTGGTCCTAACCGACCGTAGAGCGTGTGCTGTTCCTTTCCCGCCTCACAACAGAATTATTCTGTTTCTTCCTGGCTTGCTGGTAAGAAGTTAAAGCTGCTCCTTGTAATAGTTTCCAAAAGGCATTCTGCAGAACTGCTGGGTTCTGAATCTGGATAGCCGGTTTCAGACACACAAAACAGGCTCGGGGCTGAACACCCTGGAGAGAGGGCCGGAGCCCGTAAAGTGTCTTGGGATCATCATCTGCACCCCCAGCCCCTCCCACCGCCGCCTGAGCGCCTTTTTCTTACTCCCAGGCTCATGCTGACGCAGAGCAGTGATTCTCCAAATACGGTCCCCAGGCCAGCAGCTGTGGCATCGCCTATGATGCAAACGCAGGGGCCCCCCAGCCTCTGCCCAGGGGTGCTCTGGGGCTGCCACTCAGGACACTGTGTTTTCACAAGCCTCCAGCTGAGTCGAGTACCCACGAGAGTTTGAGAATCACTGTTTAGAGAGCTGGAGCTTGGCAGAAGTTTGACTTCTAGGCCAGGGAAATACTCCCCTGTAGGCAGTCCAGGTTAACATCAAAGCACGTTGGGGAAGCTTTAAAAAAAAACCAAAATCCTGGAGAGAAAAGAGGGAGAGACGGGTCTCCCCACCTTCGTGCGCGCCCTTCCTCTGCCCGCCGTGAGCCTCTCACGAACCCGTCCCTTCCAACGGCCATTCAGCCTGCTCCGACGGAATTCACTGGGCTGCGCTGTGTACCTCCTCGGGGCTTGGCCCTTGCCCTGGGCCAGCACGTTTGATTTCCTGGCATTTGCTGGTCTTCCTCTCCGTCTCCCCCTCCAGGCAGGGCTGTGTCTTCCTCACCTTCTTATCCTCCGTCTCTGGCACAAACACGTGTTGAGACAGATCTAAGTCGGCGATAAACAACCCCGAGTGCCCGCAATGAAAGGCAAGATCGGGGGAAGGACCCGCAGTTTGCCGGAGGAAAATGCAGCCGCCGCGAAGTGGATTCCAGGGGACGAGGCTCCAGCCCCAGGCCTCATGCTGGCCCCAGACACGCTCAGTCCAGGGCCTCTCTGCGGGAGCTGCTAGTGACACGCCAATTAGAGCCACGCACCGGCCCGCGGAGATCTCACCGCAGAGGCAGCCGCCGGTGACCTGCCAGGACCTGTCTCAACTGCCAGTCACCGCGGTCTCGGGGGGGCCGGGGACAGGACACGCCGTCTCGCCTCTCCTTCCCTGCGACACGCAGCAAGAGCCGCGGGGGTCCAGGGCAGATGGTGGAGCGGGGGGCTGTGGAGGGGCCACAGACGGACAAGCAGGCCTTCCAATCCATGTCACGGCCTTCGAAGGAGCTGAACCCGGAGCAGGGGCTCAGGTGCGCTGCGGCCGCCTTGCAGCGGAAGGACAGGCATCCTTATGTCCTTGACCCCGGGCTCCGAGGCCATGGGTCCTTCCTCTCCCTGTTGCTGGCGCTCCCGACCCCCACGCCGCTGTCTTGTCTCGCAGCACCGAGGGGCCTCCTACATCTCATCCGATCCTCTCCTTCGTTCGGCTTCTTATCTGTCCCCCGCCCCCCAGGGTCTGTGGCCACAGGCAGGTAGGGGTGTCTGTTCCTTTCGTGTCCCGTTACAGCCCTGCGCCTGGCACACAGGAAGCGCTCAGGAGACCCCGAGTGACTGAACCTCCCTCCCTCCTGTGTCTTGGAAATGGATCTGCTCCTCCTTAGCCCCCGCGTCCAGCTTGGACTGGAGGCAGCTGCCCCCCCCCACCCTCCCTTGTCGCCAGGTCAGGAGCGACTGGGCCGCCCGGCCACGGCCTACCTGTGCCCGCGTTCTCGATGCAGCCGTAGCGGGGCAGCGCGCTCAGCGTAATGACCGCGTCGCTCCGGAGGCCGTCCGGGTCGGCGGCGGCGAAGAAGTGCCGGAAGGAGAGGGGGGCTCGCCCTCCCTCCTCGACCTGCGAAAGAAGAGATCCTGCAGCCCCCGGCGGCGCACAGCTGCCACGAAAAGAGCAGGACCGGAACGTGCTGCCTGGGGGGGCCTCGCAGCACCGTCCCGCTGCCCGGAGGAGGCGAAGCCTCTGCAGACGGGGAGGAGCGTGCTGGCCCCGGGCGCGCAGAGCTGCACTCCGGGCTCCTGGGTCTCCCCTCGGAGCTGTGCTTGCCTCCCTGACGGACCTGGTTACGAAGGGGCTCTGGCCCGTTCCGACCCCCGCCTGAGCCCAGCGCAGCGGCACGGCTGCCTCGCTTCCCTCCCGTGGTTCCAAAGCCTGCAGCCCGGGGACCACCGTCCGGGCGCCCTCCCTCTCGTACCGGGAGGGTGACTGTCCTGCAGGCGCCCCCACCCAGCAGGAACGTCCCGCTCACCCCCTTAGGGTACGTGCTGATAGGGACGCAGGAGGAAAGGGCTTCCTCCCCACACCCCAAAGTGACCGCTAACCTTAAGATTAAGGAGGAAAATGAATCCATCTTAGTAAAAGCACTTGCTGGACCTTTTTTCCTGTAGGGCCCTGCTTTGTATGCTAACCCCGTGACCTGATCCTGGTGCTTCTGCTGGCCTGTTGGGGCGCCTGAGCCTTTCCCTCTGAACAATGCGTGGCCAGATGTAGAAAGATCTACGAGGTACAGAGCGGAAGCTCACCCTGACTCTGGCGATGGAGAAGAGCCAAATGGGTTTCCAGGGTATGCAATAGCAGAACCATTTGGAAACCAGTCAGTTTTACGGCAAAACCAGAAAAACTCTTTGATTTTTGGCATGTGGTATGTACACGGAGCAGGACAAGGAGACTGAATTAACTCTTATGGAATCCCTACCATGTGTTGGTATGTACTGGCGGTTTAAAATGGTATTTTGTTAACAATCAGAGCAATCCTTTAGATAACAGGAATAGTTGCAGTTTAAAGATGAAATTGGGGCTAAGAAAGATTATATAATTGGTCCAGGGTCACTCAGCTAGTCAATAACAGAAGCAGCATTTGAACTCAGGTCTGCGTAACCTCATGAACGGGACATATCTTATGACCCCTTCCCTCCCCACCACTGGGAACTATAAATAAGCTTTACAGTAATAAATATTAGCTTAAAAAGTGACTTGGGGACATTGTCCATCTCCTCATACTTTAGTGCTCAGAAGCATTAGATTTTTAACTCCTGAAAGATATATTCCATTTATAATTTTACTTCCATTACTATATGTACCTAGTATAGTCTACAAAATACTACACACACTTAGCATTTATGTAGCACATGAATTTTTTTTGACTAAATAATGTAAATACAATTATTTGATCTTCTGCATATATTTTCTCATACTTTCTGACAAACTCATGACTGAAAACCATGCGTATCTCGACACAATTGCCTAGACACTTTGCAGAAGAACTTGGCAGCCGATTCAGGTAGAAATCCTGTATTCACAACAGAACAGATTTCATCTCTGCACAGCACTCACTGCCCATTGCTCTGAGAACTGTTTACCGTGATGAGGTCCGCAAACGCAAGGACTGGAGGCGGGTTCTGAACAGGCGTGATGGTGACGGTAAACATCTGATTGTCCAGACGGTTGCGGTCCGTATCGGAGACAGAGAAATGGAAGCCATCAGTAACCAGACCGTCAGTCTCCGACACAGCCGAGTACCTGCACAGGGGAGGGCTGAGTCAAATGAACGAGCTCTGGGACAAGCCACGTAAGGCGGCTGCATCTCTGTTTAAAAATGTGGCAATTTAGTCTTTCAAGGGACTACCGGTCAGTTGCTTAAATATTTTAATACAATTTTTACAAACTCTGTCAATAATACACAGTGGTTATATACCTAATTTTCTGGTTGTTGACGTCTTCCATCGTGAAGTTGGAGACCTCTGAGAGCTCCTCCACCTCAGGTCCGGACACTCTGAAGAGAGCACCATACGTGGGCAGGGAACTTAACTGAATCCAGATCTCTGAATCGGGGGAAGAATCATCCTAATTGGGCAGACATGAGGCAAGACATGAACACACACTTGTAGGAATAAATACGTCCAGGAGGTAAAGTCATGGGTGCTTACTTCTCTGCCAACTGAAAAGGTCTCTTTCCCTTTGTGGTAAAGCAACGCCATTTCAAAGTGCATGAAAATCCCATTATTTATTCTTTGTAAAATACCTCTTGGATAATGTCTTCTTTCAAGAGTAGCTCAAGAAAACAGTGAGGAAATGCACTTTAGGCATGGGACATAAAACAAAGAGATGCCCTATTGCTACTGTAGGAGCTCCACAGGGTTGTGCTTTTATGACATGAATCTAGTGAAGAATAAAACATGGTCGGAGACGTAAGTCTCCATCCCATAAACACAGTGGTAGGCTTCCTTCAGAGTTTCAAAGGATGGTTTACTTTTTAGAGAAACAGATAAAACTCCAACATACCATGTAATACAATGAGAAAGAAAAGTGTGTGAAAGAGAAGAAGGGAAGTCATTTAGCTTAGCCAGTGACTCACTATAAGTAATATTTGACATGGGAAAAATTTTAGCATAACAGACGAATTTAGGAAATCTTACGGATTTCATTTTATCAGGATGGAACCCACAGATACTCAACCCTCAAGATGACCAATCTTAACAATTTTCCTTTCCTTCTGCAAGGCTTATTAAGAAATAAAATTGGCTTTCTGTGTTTCTCCACGAACAGCTGTATGTCTTAATGAACAATTTCCTCTTTCTTTAAGGATATTGTGGAAATATCTAGGAGGCTGGCAACATCTTCTTGGAGAGCTTCCCTGAGTCATTGTCTTTTAGAGCAGTTGGCTGTGAACATACTTTGAAATGCAAACTTCCATGCTTACGTTGTAAAACTGGTTGAAGTATGGATCAGGAATGTGCTCAGCATAGACACCAGGTGATCTGGGGCAGAGGATGTTAGTCAGTTTTTGCTTCTACCTCTAGGGGCCTTTTTAAATCGACAGGTCAGAGCCTCACTGCAAGGTCACAGAATTTTCCGTATCTCCTTACATCACCTGACACAATTAAGGGAGGAAACTCAAATTCATCAAAGCTGCCAAACTTCAGAAAATTTCCCTTAAATTAATACTTTAGAAGGTTCTCTATTTTTCCACATGGGTTATCAAATACAATAGGCAGACCTCCAACATACTATTTCCTAGAATTACTGTGAGTACCCTCTGAGAGAGAATTTTTAAAAGACAGCTAAGAGTTCTAAGGTATTATCTTGCGAGAAGGTGATGAATTACAAGGACAGAGCTCCTGCCTCTTGATTAGAATGAATAGCTTCAAAATTCCACATTGGCAAATTTGGCCAAAAAAAAAAAAAAATGCTATTTCAATGTCAGGCAGGCAGATTTATTTTAATGTTTCAAATCTCAAATGACTGCTTGGTTTGAAAAAGTGCGAAATCACCTCGTTTTTTTTTTCTTCTGAAAATGCCAGCATAATTTCAGAAAATAATTGTTAATTATTTTTATAATTAAATAAAATTACTACTTCGGCATATCTAAGATATGATGGATACATAAACTCTCATAAGAATGTAGACGTGTCCTCCTGTAATTTTCCAACCTTCTTACCCCTTTTGCATTGATTTTTTCATTTTCTTTTTATTGCTTATATATCTATTGACCCACCATTCAACACAAGGACTAGAACACTGATAATTAACAATTATGTGTGTGTTCCTCCTTTACCGTGTCCTTGGGCCTCCCATGACCCTGGGTTTTATTTCTCATTTCCTTGAAATTCCTTGATATTATTTGATATATTACTACAAAGTATTTTTAGTTGTTTTCCAAAAACTTATGAAAAGAGAGTTAGTTAGACTTTCCCCTTGTGGGACCTACTTTCCTTTTTACTCAGTAGTGGACCGCTGAGATCCATTGATATCATTATACGTAGCAACAGTTCATCTCTGTGTCCCACAGAGGAAGTGCATCACAGGTTATATTTCCCTGTCGATGGACATTTGTCTAGATTCAGTATTTTGGCTGCTACAAATACTATTGCTCTGAATTTTCCTGGGCATGTCGTTTGGTATACATATGAAACTTTCTCTTGGAGAGGAATCTAGGGGTGGAATGGTGAGGGCATACGATTGCTCTTCCTCACAGGAAAATGCCAAATTCTTTCCCAAAATGGTTGGTTAGGTTGACTCTTCCATCAGCAAAGAACCTTCTGCAGATCCATTTCCTCTCCAACATTTGGTACTTTCAGACTTTGAAATTTCTGCCAGTTGAATTGCTATGATATGGTATGTAGTGTTTTTTGCTTCCCTTGATGCCTAAAAAAGTGATTATCTCTTTTTATATTTATTGGCCCTATGGATTTCTCTTCTGAAATTCCTATTACTGTCTCTTGTTCATTCTTCTACTCGGTTATTTTTTCTTCTTGATCTGCAGACTTTTTTGTATTTTCTTTGTTGTTTTTGGTTATATGTATTTCAAATAGCTGTTTCCAATTTGTAACTTGTCTGTTTTTTGTATTTCTGATGTGTTTGGGGGAATAGAAATTTAATTTTAATATAGTCAAGTTTATCAATCTTTTCTTTACAGTTAGCACTTTTTGTTTCTAGTTTAAAAAATTCTCTCCTTTCCCAATACCTAAAAATACTCACCTATTGGCCACAAAGAATTGTAGAGTTTCAGTGCTTGATTTGCCTGAAGTTAATCTCTGTGTACAGTGTGAGGGAGAACTACAAGTTCTTTTTTTATCCATATGAATAACCATTTTGCTCAGGTCTAGATTTTAAATAGTTCCTACCATTTCCACTGATTTTACAACACAGTTCCATGTGTCGGTCTGTTGCTGGACTCTATCTGGTGTATTCCTGGGCGAACTGCTTTAAACAGTGCAGGTTTAGAATCACTCCTGATAGCTGATAGGGCAAGCCCTTGCTCTCCTATGATTCTTTGGCAGAATTTTGGCCCTTTGTTCTTTATTGTCAAATCAGCTTATCAAGATCCATAAAAGCGCACCGGGCATTTGACTGGAGCTCAGCTGAACGGAAAGAATGATGCGCGGAGAACGGATTCCTTTTTGCTACTAAATCTTCCTGCTCGTGCATATGGAATGTCTCGTTATTTATTGGGTGTTTTTTAAATGTTTGTCCATTAAGTAAGTGTTATAACATTCCTCGTAGAAGTCCTGTCTAGTTTTTGTTAGATTTAGTCAAACAAACATGACTTTTATAATGCTTTTGTAAGTGGCATCATCTTTTTCGTCACATTTACTGGCTATTTTTTGCTTATGTCTAGCAATACTATTGCTTTGTCTGTCTTCTATCTGACCCCTTGTAAATGCTCCCTTTCTTTCTAAGACTTTGTCAAGACATTCTTTTGGATTTTCTTTACTTGTTCATTGTATCAGTTTTCCCTAGAAATTACCATCCTTTTGTTACATTTATCCCTGGGTATGTTTTATGTGATGCTATTAGAGATAGTATCATACTTTGAACTCTTGTATTTTTGGGCTGGTGCATGGTATTTCCATCAGCTTTTTAAGATTAATCTTCTATCTTCTTCTCCCACATTACAGATGAGAAAGCTGAGTCCCAGAGAGTTAAGTACCCTGCCCGGGTTATTACGCTAGTCAGTGGTAAGCCTGTTTAAAAGTCATCCGTTCTAATTACAACCCCCCCCCCCCCCGCCACAACTTGTTTGCCTGCAGTACATAGCGAACTGCTGGGAAAGTGTCATTTAGAAACAAATCACACCGGATCCCACGTTTACCTTTTGTCTCTCTTGGCACCATGTCACCCTCCTGCATTAATAACACACTAATTAAAAACAGGCTCTTCTGCTCCTACCTTTTTATATTCTGTTCCATTTATGATCAGCATTTCAGGTGGCTTTTCCAACCTTTCTGGATGTTCACTGCAAAGTTACTAACTACGCATTTCTGGAAAAATTTTCCCCATGACACTAAGTACAAATTTCTTCTACAACCCTCAGCGAAAGTTAGTATATAACTTAGCTAAGTCTTTAAAATATGCTATGCTTTCAGCAGGCTCAAACAGTTCTTTTGGAGTCTTTCTGCTCTGGTGAGTAAATTCACATTCAATCAATTTCTGAAAATACATGTTCGGTTGCCAATGGGCTCGCATTTTGATATGCAGCTTATAATATGCAGTTAATGGGCAGGAACTGCTCCTGGAGAGCTATTTTGGCCTGTCAAACATTTTTCAAGCCTTGGTGATCTATTGATTAAATCTGTATTCATGCATTTTTATGAATTCATGGAGTTTCATAAGATTTAGAAGACCATAACCTATGGTAAAATCACCTGTCAGTTAAAAAAAAAAACAAAAAACAAAAAACAAAAAAACAAAAGCTGTTCTGAAACTATACTAGACCCATGAGAAGAATCAGGGTGGAATGCAGTTTCCCATAATTTAAGAAAAGACAATTTGAGGGGAAAATCTGTGCTAAAGCAATTGAAGCAATTGTTCCCAGGCCAATGTTTTATCTCACATGCTACTATCCAGGACTAGATTTTACAGCCGGACTCTTTAGCCCAGAAAAGGATTACTTAAAACTATATAGTATTAAAAAACAAACAAACAAACAAACAAACAAAAAAACCAATGAAAGAAAGAAAAAGCCCAGGTCATTGGTGGGAATTTTAATGTTGGTAAGGAAAAGCTCAATACTAAGAATGATTACCATTCAAATAACCATCATTATTTTCAAGGTATTTGTCAGAACTATTATGTTTACATAGCGAATTTGTGTATGTTTACAATACACATAACTGAAAAATAAAATTAATTATCCTCATTATCCTTAGCTCCAGGAGAGAGGAGTATAATTAACCAGGGTCACTTAGCAAGTTAGGGCCAGATGGAAAAAAAAGCCCTGATGTCCCTCAAACTACCCTTGGTTCCCTAACTACAGGGCTTCTTTTGGGGCATGAGATGGAGGGTGAGTCAGGAATCGTGCTTAGGAAGCCCGGCAGAGAGGTACTGCCAAAGGAATGTGCCAGCATTCTGTCTAGATCTGGCCCTGACACCAAAGCTGGTGAAAGTGAGCTTCCTCTCAGCAGGCCATGAAATATTATTACTTATTAGTCATAAATCAGGTGTGTTCTTCTAAAGTGTTCTTTCCTCAAAATTGCCATTTGAAATATTATGGATGGAGCTTTAAAAAATGGAGACTCAGGCTTTTCCGGCATAGGCACTGTTTCCTGTTGACCATCACCCATCCCTACACAATCTCATTGTGTTTCCACCAAAGTTCCGCTCGTTCCCTTGTCTGCTCAGGAGACGTGGGGAGCAGCCAGAATAAACAATGGAGCGGAGCTCTGGGGGGCTGAGAAGAAACTTCCTTGTATGGCCACCGACCTGATGCCCTGAATCTTCAGCCATGGCACTGCTCTCTAGTCAAGCCTAGGGAGAGGGTGCAGTGAACAAGAAGACACAGGGAAGAACTTACGACATAAGCGAGGTGTGACCTGGTGATTATGGCTGTGCTTTTACTGGCCACGGTGATGCTCAGAGAGGCACCAGCAGCCAGCTGAGGCCCCCGGTCCTCTGAGAGTGACACCTCCACTTTCACTTCCACGGTTGTCGCTGATGTGCCATCTGTGACTGAGATCTCCATGCTGTCTTCCCGGGCAGAGGAGCCATCGTGTAGGTACTGCAGAACATTTTTCTCAATATCTTCATATGTGAAGGTGTCACCTTCCGAGAGGAAGACATATTGCAAAGCCAATTCCTTCTGGGAATAACGCTTTTCATGTATATAACACCTTTGTTCTCAGGATTTTGAAGTACATATAGGATCATATACTCTGGGAGTTGTAAGTTAATTAGCTCAACCACACACCCAGTGTAGGATTCCCACTCTTGAAAGGGGGTTATTCAGCCTGTCCTTCAACACTTCTCAGGGTGGGAGGCTCACTGCTTTACAAGGCAGCCAATCCCACTGGAGATAGCTTTGTTTAAGTTCTTAATCATACTGAGCTCAAATCTGCTTCTGTGAGATCCAGTCATCATTCTTAGTTCTAGAGAATAAAGGTCAAGCCTCTACTCTTTAGGACGACCTAATCTTGGATCTAACCTTGACACTGAATTTTTTTGGAAAAAGTTAAGAAAATAAATTATGGTTGATGGATCTGTAGCAGTCTTCATTTTAGTTGGGAGTATAAGGTTTTTCTAAATTCAAAAATACCTAAAAATTTAAAAACAGACTTAAAGTTAGAAATCCAAACATTGTAGGTCTGGAATACAAATTTTTGACAGATTTCACAGGTGTATGAAAAAGTCTCAAGGTCATATAACTTTGGGAAAACAGATTAAACAAAATTTAAAACTAATAATTTTTTTGAACTGCAGGATTTATTAGAATTTTAGAATCTTCAATAGGGAAATATTAAAGCATTCCAAAGTTGTTTGGTCATGGAACCCTTTCTACAAGATATGCCTCTTAACGTCATGGGCCCCCAGGATTCCAGAGAGTATAACTGAAAAATTGGTCTTCTTGGATGTTATTTATATTCAACTCTACTTCCTGACAGATTATTGGCACTAGTAATTGGTGCTATGAGTGCGACTAAAGAATTTATTCATTTTCTGTATTTGTCTTCTAAGTCTTCTCTTTTGACACTGTGTTATTGTGATTTACTGGTGTTAGTGGTATTGTGCTTTTAAAAAAATAATAAAATATTTTACAAACATCTTTAGATGGTATATATTAGTTACACAGTATAGGTTAAATATAATGTTGAGGCGACTGGGTTCTGACTGGTAAAGCTCCTTAAGTAGTTCCCTTAGGATGCTAGAAATCTATTCTCATGATATTTCTTATGTTCAGCAAATTTTAAAAATCTGCCTTTGTGACTCCCAAATGCTTGTTGGTTGTTCTTCAAATTCTATCTAACTTTAAGGTCAAAGATTTATTCCCCTCTCTCTGCAGGGATATTCGAAAGAATGCATGACTACATGACTATTAGGAATTATATAAAGGTTTCTGAGAAAGTACAAATTGTTGAAATAAGCATATAGCATCCCAAAGTGACTACTTTGAAAGAGAGAATACTCACTTTGATGTGTAGGGGCTAACTATTACACAATTAGATTGAGCTGTGTTCCTTGTGCTTTTTCATACTTTCTAAGACAATCAACATGTATTATTTTTCTATAATTGAAGAAAGTACAAGAAATATGACTTTGGAAAGCTGGTCCCATGATCTACCACAGTGTTACATCATGAAGATATGACTTACAAAATGTGTTTCCTTCTTTATGGATGAAGACACAGGTTGTTTATGCTGTCAGAGTTTCAGTGCTAAGGAGACTGTGAAAATTAACATAGCAAACTAAGGAAGACAGGGGCGCCTGGGTGGCTCAGTGGGTTAAGGCCTCCGCTTTCAGCTCAGGTCATGATCCCAGGGTCCTGGGATCGAGCCCCACATTGGGCTCTCTGCTCAGCAGGGAGCCTGCTTCCCCTTCTCTTTCTGCCTGCCTCTCTGCCTACTCTCTCTGTCAAATAAATAAAAAAATATTAAAAAAAAAAAAAAAAACACTAAGGAAGACAAACTCATCTTCATGACCAACCACAGGAAAGTGGCACCTGACGCTTCGTATGAGGTGGTTCTAAATGCATTTACTCCAGATAAATCAGCCAATTTCAACTAATTTCACCCACAACTTGAGGAAACAGCCTCATTGTTTTGGCTTGTGGGTGCAGAGAAAGAAGTCCCAAATCTTTCAGCCAATGGACTAAGAACTAAAAATTGTTCCTTCAAAGTCTCTCCTCATCGTTCGTTCCACGGACTTGCTTTACTTCTTGTCTGAGACATAAAACTAGAGCAAGAAACCCTTCAAGCATGCCCGTGACCAAGGAAGCAGTTACCTGTGGCCATGGGCCCTTGGAGCTCGGCTGTGTACTTCAGGATCACACCATGCTCGGGAGGTTTCCGGAGCTCAAAGAGGAGTTCCTCAGGAGCAGTCTCCGTGTCTCTTATTACCAGCTGAAGTCCTGCAGTCAGGAGACAGGTCACTGTGAGAGGACGTGTACGTTCCAAACAGTATGTGTTGCCTACATTATAGCTACAGGGCAGGCTGGAAGCCATGCTGCGGGCAATCTGATGGTTGCAAGAAGGCACCGTTGACTTCCGGTCAACCACGGAAGAGTGAAAACTGATGACACAGTCAATTCCTAAATTGCAAGTTGTTCACTTACTTCCCAAGGTTAACTTGTAAGTAGGTAGTTCTGAATTAAGAACACCTTTCCATACAAATGAGGGCACAGAAGCTGACATATAGGTCAGTTCTGACTGGCTGGGCTAGGTTTTCTTCCAGAAAAATGCTCCCAGAAACTGCTTTGGCTTTTCATTATTTATTCCCTTCTTTTTCTGAATCCACAGAAGAGCCAAGTTGTCTTAACAATGGCTGCTAGGTGGGCACTGGGTGGCTCAGTGGGTTAAAGCCTCTGCCTTCGGCTCAGGTCATGATCCCAGGGTCCTGGGATCGAGCCCCACATCGGGCTCCCTGCTCAGCAGGGAGCCTGCTTCTCCCTCTCTCTCTCCGCCTACTTGTGATCTCTGTCTGTTAAATACATAAACAAAATCTTAAAAACAAAACAAAACAACGGCTGCTAGGGCCATCACAGAAGTGAGAAAGAACAGGGTGGCATGGCCATCGTCTTTGTGCATGAGGCTTGTTTAGAAATTGGATGATAATTAATTTCAAGCCCATACTCAGGGGGAGAAACCAGATAAGGATCTGTCGAGCACAGCTCACACACCCCACAACATCCACTGTTTGCTTTTAGAACTCGCTGGGTGGGAGAATCAGGAGAACTGCTGAAGAGGAAGCGCACTGAGAGCGGAAGAAGACCCCCTACAGAACAACCGCGCCCAGGAGCGCTGCAGCTTCCGAAGGTTACTGCGATCTGTCATTTCTCCTGTTGCTCTTCACCTTCTAAACAGAAAGCAAGGGCAGCCCCTGAGACCGCTCCTCTCCCTTCTCGTCTCTGCTGGAAAACACATTCTGTGTGGTGCTTCGTCACCGAACACTGGCCTGGGAAGGGCTTATTTCCTTCTCTCCGGCTGCTTCTATTTGCGTGGAAATGGGCAGAGGGAAGGACACGGGGGAGAAGGCATATCCCTGCTGGGAGAAGAGCTCATTCTTTCTTGGCAACCATCAAGAGGTTTAAACAGGGACTGCTGTTGAAATATGGTTCCATTCCCAGAGGCATGTTTCTTTTAGGCTCAGTTCCTACCTATAGCAGCGCTCCCTCCTGGGCTGACCTCAAGCAGGGGAGCTGTGACCTGGAACGCCGGCAGGTGCTGGTCAGTGGGAAGCAAATGAATGGTGAGGACCATCTCCGGACTCGTGTGGGCTCCATCGGAAACTGGAAAGGATAAACACACATGCACATCCACGTGTAGCCTGGTCACCATCAGGGGCTTCCCAGGAGATTCTCAGATCACCTGGCCACTTTGAAGCGATGCTCACAAACGGAAAATGTAAGCAAGCAAGGAAGATTGTGAGCGCGCCTCACGAGGTTTTCTCTCCTGGATAATGAAAGGCTAAAGGACCATAATAACAAAGTCATTCTATAAAGCAAGCTCCACGACAAGGTGATCCTGGTAAATGTTAGTGGAAAAGAAAGTCATATAAAATCTGCACCCTTCAATGATGCCCGTAAAGACTTTATTTATGAGTGGCACCTGGGTGGCTCAGTCAATTAAGCCTCTGCCTTCAGCTCACGTCATGATCTCGGGGTCCTGGGATCGAGCCCCGCTTTGGGCGCCGGGCTCAGCGGAGAGTCTGCTTTTCCCTCTCCCTCTGTCACTCTCCCTGCTTGTGTTCTCTCTCTCTCTCTCTCATCTCTCAAATAAGTAAATAAATAAATTCTAAAAATAAAATTAAAAGACTCTTATTTATGGAATTATTTTTTGATTCATTCTCCTCATGTCCTGGAAAAATATTTTCTTTCAAGAGATCTCGTTTAGAAATGACACCTCCGTCTCATGAGGAAAGAGCTTTTTAAAAAGGACAGAAAATACCCACGCGAGTATCTCAGAAGGCAATTATTGGGGAGCAAGCAGACCTATTCGGTTTTTACGGGATCGTCACACGCTGCAATGCACGGAAGATACTTTGTGAGGAGAACCATGACTTGAAGAGTTTATTTCCTGGATTGTCTGACATCCAAGCGAACGCCCGTCACCTGCGGGAAACGGAAGCAGGTGTGTCTGGCGGCTGACTGATTCCCACCTTCCCGGACCTTAAAGCCCCCTCGAGTCTCTAAAGCCAGGTTTGGAAGAACATCGGTACCAGCGGTTCACCGACGTGTTTATCGGTAGTCGCTACGGACAAAACGCTGCTGTGGATTGTTCTAATGTGAGCTCTGCCTGCCTCTGCCTCCGGGCCGGTTTCCTTCGTCCCCTTCTTGTGGACTCAGCAGCAAGTCCGCAGGAGGCTGGCATCTACTTAAGCGAAGTAAAGGGATGCTCAGCGGCTGCTCGTAATGATCCCACTTGGGCTTTAGATTTGTTTTTATTCCTGAGAACAGATCTAAAGGAGATGGCTGGGTTTTATAAGGCGCACTCCATGTCCTAGAGCGGTCCAGAAATAGCCCTACTGAAGGAGGAGACATTCCGCCTGCGGATGAAGGTTTATGGCTCTGGTCATTCGGCCAAATGCCACGACGGTTGCCCCTGCTTCTTTGTTTAGGCTCGACCTCCTCTCTGGAACATCAGGGACAGGAACAGACAATTCCTAATGTGTGGAGGCTTGGGGGACAAACATAGGGACATTTCCCACAAATTTCAGCAGATGCTGAATCTCTGAAGCTTCTGGGATCTAAGTTAAGAACGCGTGCCTTAAATAAAAATCACTATTGTGAGATACAATTTTACTTTATGAAATGTTTTGCATTGATTTCACTTTTAAGCGGGGCAGACCTCGGGGAGCCTTCACCGCCCTTACTGCCGCAGAGGGAGGGAAAGACCCCGGCGCGTCCGAGTCTCGGTAACGCCACCGCGCCATCAGGGTGACCCTCGCCTATCTTTCCCTCTGTGAGTAAACGGAAGAGAGCTATTTGCTGGCACATGTTTTGCAACTAGAAAATCGATCAGTGGGGTGCGGAGTTTCGTAAACAAATATAAGAACTTACAATCAAAATGTAAGCAATTATATGTCTAGCTGTTCCTTTAAGCAACGTTCCTGATTTCTCTGAGAAACAGTTTGCCTCTTTAGGTCAGAGGCTCCCTGCGAGCACCACTTGCCTCGTGTATTTCCCTTGCTCAGGATGGCTCTGCAGAGCGTCTGGGCTTGGTCTGAAGCAGTCAGGTCAGGAGTGTCAGCCTCCCTTCCTGTCTTAGCCCATCGACCAAATGAGCTGTTCTTCCTCACTCTGGGTCAATGTCCAGGCTCGGGCTTGTTGCCACCTTAGCTCAGTATGTGCCCAATTTAACATTTTCTCTCACAAAACTCTGCTAAAGGAGATGGCTTCCTACCAGTTTCCAAAAAATGTTCTCCTTAATGAAAGGGAAACTTTTATACCCTTCCCAACAATGAACTTGAAATGGCTCATGGACCTACATGTGAAAGGCAAAACTATCAAACTCCTATAAGACAACAGAGGCGAAAATGAGATGATCTTGGGAAAGGTGATGCCTCTTTAGATAAAACACAAAAGACATGATCCTTGAAAGAAATCACTGATAAGCTGGACGTCATTAAAATTAAAAACTTCTGTTCTGTGAAAGGCAATGTTAAGTGTATGAAAGGAAAAGCCATAAACTGGAAGAGAAAATATTTTCAAAACATTCAAATGATACAGAATTGTTATTAAAAATGTACAAAGAATTCATAAAACCCAACAATAAAAAAAGAGCCCAATTCAAAAACAGACCAAAGACCTTAATGGTTATCTCACCAACGAAAATACACGGACGGCAGAGAAACACATGAGAAGCAGCTCTCATCATGTGTCAGTAGAGACACGGAAATTAAAACAATTATAAGATGCTATTATGCACCAATTAACATTGCCAAAATCTGGAACACTGACAACACCAAATGCTGGTGAGGATGTGGAGCACAAACTTACACACTGCCGGTGGGAATGCAAAGTGGCACAGCCCTTCTGGAAGACAACTTGGCTCTTCTTTTAAAAACAAAACTAAATATACTCTTACCATGTAATACAGCAATTGCACTCTTTGGTGTTTACCCCAAGGATTTGAAAACTTAGGTCCATACAAAACCTGCATACAGATGTTTATAACAGCTTTAGTTACAATTGCTAAAGCTTGGAAGCATCTAAGAGGTCCTTTAGTAGACAAACGGATGAAATAAGCGGTGGTACTTCTCGACAATGGAGTGTCATTCAGCACTAAAAATAAGTGAATTACAAAGCCACGGAGAGACACAGAAGACCCTAAAACGCATATTGCTAAGTGAACTACGCCAGCCTGACAGACCCTACCCTGTGTGACTCTCGCTCTGTGACACTCTGGAAAATACAAAACTCTGGAAGACAATAAAAAGAACAGTGGTTGCCGAAGGTGGGAAGTGGGTCTGGGAGGTGAACAGAGAACACAGGGGATTTCTAGGGCAGTGAAGATACACTATAGGATATCACAGTGACAGATACATGTCATTATCCACTGGCCAAAGCCCACAGAATGTGCAACACCAAGAATGAACCCGACAGTAACTACCGACTGTGGTTGATTATGACATGTCAGTGTAGGGTCACCCTTAGTAACAAATGTACCATTCTGGCGAGGGATGTTGACAAGGGAGAAGTTATGCTATGCCTGGGTATCTGTGGGGGCAGAGTGAATGGGGACTTCTCTGTACTTTCAATGTTTTTGTAAACCTAAAACTGCTCTAAAAAAATTCAATCTTTAGAACACTTTAAAAAAAAATTCATTCAACAACAACAAAAGAAAGAAAGAAACCAACCAACCAACCTCAGGCAGAAATAAGATAAAATAATTTGAGGTCAGCCCAACATCTATTTCCTTTACCCTGTATAATGGGTTCCAGGACCACTTAACTTACAGTCCTGGAGAAGGTAATAGTTAACCCCTTCACCTATTCAAGATTTCAGGTAAAAGTTGAGGCTTAGAAACAAAACAGGCACACTCTTATGATACTTGTTTTTCACAACCAACACACATCCAGACCAGACTAAATAAAATATCCCATGTTCCATGTCAGAAACTTGTATTTAAGTCTTGGCTCTACTGTTAACCAGGACTGGAGATCTGGGCAGATTACTTAATGACCCTTCATTTCCCTGGCCTTAAAATGCTAAAAATAATACCTGTCCTTACAGTCTTGTTACGAGGATTAAATGAGACAATTTATATTGCATATTGCTTTATAAAAAGTGAAATACTATATAATCTGTTGTATATTATTATTGATTGTATGAATTATCTAGAAGTCAATCACTGGAAATAACCTGATACTGAGTTCACATCAATAACAATAAAACACTGGGGGCGCCTGGGTGGATCAGTGAGTTAAAGCCTCTGCCTTGACTCGGGTCATGATCTCAGGGTCCTGGGATTCAGCCCTGCATCGGGCTCTCTGTTCAGCAGGGAGCCTACTTCCTCCTCTCTCTCTGCCTGCTTCTCTGCCTACTTGTGATCTCTGTCTGTCAAATAAATAAACAAAATCTTAAATAATAATAATATTAATAATAATAATGATAAAACACTGGATAAAGAATAATAAGGCATCCAAATTGGAAGGGAAGAAGTAAAACTGTCATCATTTGCAGATGACATGATATTATATATGGAAAACCCTAGATGCCACCAAACACTGTTAGAACTAATAAAGAAATTTAGTAAAGTTGTAGGATGCAAAACCATACAAAAATCTCTTGCATTTCTATACCCCAATAATAAACTCTTGGAGATGTTAAGAAAGACATACAAATGGCTATCAGACACATGAAAAAAATGTTCATCATCATTAGCCCTCAGGGAGATTCAAATTAAAACCACATTGAGATATCACCTTACACCAGTTAGAATGGCCAAAATTAACAAAACAGAAAACAACATGTGTTGGAGAGGATGTGGAGAAAGGGGAACCCTCTTCCACTGTTGGTGGGAATGCAAGTTGGTGCAGCTTCTTTGGAGAACAGTGTGGAGAGTCCTCAAGAAATTAAAAATAGAACTTCCCTATGACCCTGCAATTGCACTCCTGGGTATTTACCCCAAAGATACAGATGTTGTGAAAAGAAGGGCCATCTGCACCCCAATGTTCATAGCAGCAATGGCCACGGTCGCCAAACTGTGGAAAGAACCAAGATGCCCTTCAACGGACGAATGGATAAGGAAGATGTGGTCCATATACACTATGGAGTATTATGCCTCCATCAGAAAGGACGAATACCCCACTTTTGTAGCAACATGGACGGGACTGGAAGAGATGATGCTGAGTGAAATAAGTCAAGCAGAGAGAGTCAGTTATCATATGGTTTCACTTATTTGTGGAGCATAACAAATATCATGGAGGACAAGGGGTGTTAGAGAGGAGAAGGGAGTTGGGGTAAATTGGAAGGGGAGGTGAATCACGAGAGACTATGGACTCTGAAAAACAATCTGAGGGGTTTGAAGTGGCGGGGGTGTGGGAGGTTGGGGTACCAGGTGGTGGGTATTATAGAGGGCACGGATTGCATGGAGCACTGGGTGTGGTGAAAAAATAATGAATACTGTTTTTCTGAAAATAAATACATTGAAAAAATTAAAAAAAAAAAGAAAGTAATCCCATTTTCAACTCCATCAAAAAGAATGAAATACCTAGGCATAAATTTAAGTAAGGAGATAAAAGACCTGTGCTTGGAAGAAAGAACCTGAAGAAGACACAAATAAATAGAAAGATATTTCTACGCTCATGGATTAGAAGACTTAACATTGTCAAAATGTCCATAACAACCAATGTAGTCTGCAGATTCTATGCAATCCCGTCAAATGTCCAATGGCATTTTCCACAGAAATAGGACAAATGATGCTACTTTTGTATGAAACCACGAAAGGCCCGGAAAAGACAGAGCGATCTTGAGAAAGAAGAATAAGGCTGGAGGCACAGGCTCTCTCAAACTGTATTACAATGCTGCAGTAATCAAAATAGCATAGTATAACCATAAAAACCGATCAGTAGAGATGAATAGAATAGAATAGAGAACCCAGAAATAAACCTGCATGCATATGGCCAATTGACGTATGACAAAGGAGCCAAGAAGATGCAATGGAGAAAGACATTCTCTTCAACCCATGGTGTTGAGAAAACTCGACAGCCTCACGCAAATGAAGGAACCGGTACCATTATCTTATGCCGCACACAAAAATAAACTCAAAATGGATAAATACTTGAATGTAAGACCTGAAACCATAAAAGTCCTGGAAGAAAACAAAGGTGGAAGCTCCTTAATATCAGCCTTGGGATGATTTTTTTGGATTTGAAACCAAAAGCAAAAGCAACAAAAGCAAACAAACAAGTAGGACTACATCACACTGAAAAGCTTTTGCGCAGCAAAGAAATCCATCAACAAAATGAAAAGCCAAACTACCAAATGGGGGGAAATATCTGCAAATTATGTATCTGATCGGTTAAAATCCAAAATATATAAAGAACCCATACAATCAATAGCAAAATCCCCAAACAATCCAGTTAAAAAATGGGCAGAAGATCTGAATAGTCATTTTTCTAAAGAAGACCTACAGATACAGATGGCCAACAGATACACGGAAAGAAGCTCAACATCACTCATCATCAAGGAAATGCAAACCAAAACTACAATGAGGTATCCCCTCACACCTGTTAGAATGGCTATATCAAAAGGACAAGAAATAAAATGTGTTGGCCAGGATATGGAGAAAAGAATACATGGGCATTGTTTGGAGAAATATAAACTAGTACAGCTTCTATAGAAAATAGTATGACGTTTCCACAAAAAATTAAAAACAGAAATAGTGGGGCGCCTGGGTGGCTCAGTGGGTTGAGCCTCTGCCTTCAGCTCAGGTCACGATCTTGGGGTCCTGGGATCGAGCCCTGCATCCGGCTTTCTGCTCAGCAGGGAGCCTGCTTCCCCCTCTCTCTCTGCCTGCCTCTCCGCCTACTTGTTATCTCTGTCTGTCAAATAAATAAATAAATAATCTTTAAGGAAAAAAAAAAACAAACAACAAAAAACAAAACAGAAATAGTACATGATCCAGCAACTCTGCTTCTGGGTGATCCAAAGAAAATGAAAACACTTTGTGTGCCTGGGTGGCTCAGTCGGTTAAGTGTCTGCCTTTGGCTCAGGTCATGACCCGAGGGTCCTGGGATCCAGTCCTGAGTTGGGCTCCCTGCTCAGTGGGAGGTCTGCTTCTCCCTCTCCCTCTGTCCTTTCTCCACCCCCTGCCAGTGCACGTGCTTTTTCTCTCAAATAAATAAATAAAATCCTAAAAAAAGAATGAAAACACTAATTTGAAAAGATATACATACCCCCATGTTTACTGAAGCATTATTGACAATAACCATGACGTAGAATCAACCCAAGCATCACTGACAGATGAACAGATAAAGAAAAGGTCGTGTGCATATGCAATGAAATATCACTCAGTCATAAAAAAGAAAATCTTGCCATTTGTAATAACATGGATGGACCCTGGGGGCATGAAGCTAAATGAAACAGGTCAGACAGAAAAGGGCAAATACCTTACGATCTCATTGATTTCTGGGCTCCAACCAAACAAATAAATCCAAGCTTAGAACTACAGAAAATAACAAACTGGTAGTTGTCAGAGGTGGGGTTGGGACAGGGGGCTCTGAAATAGCTGAAGGGAGCCAAAAGGTACAAACCTCTAGCTATGACTAAGTCATAGGGGTGTAATTACAGCATGGTAACTACAGTTATAATATAGTATTACATTAGGGAGACAGTAAATGCTGAAGTTACAAGAAAAATAATTTGTAACTACATATGGTGGCTGATATTAACTAGACTTATCATCATGACCATTTTGTAATACACCCAAATACTCAATCACGATGCTGTGCACCTGAAACTAACATGATGCTGTATTTCAACTTGTTATAGGTCATATGTCAACTGCATCTCAATTAAAAAGAAACAATGACTCAACAATGAAATTTACTGTTGATTCAAGTGTGATTCTAAATCCTCAGAGAAGGAAAGAAGGTCTGGGAGTTTGAGGGAGATGACTTTTCTCTCCAACCATGACATAGAACAGGACCTACAGGTGGCTGATTCCAATGGAACAGTCAACTCCAACTAAACAGCAGTTTAGGGTGTCATTTACAGCCACCCATCCTCATACCAGACCTCAAACAAGAAAGCTTGTCCCTCTGCTGTTCTACAGAGATGCCAGATCTGACCACACGTCCGCTCGCTAGCATGGAGCTTCTACGGCCTGGGGAACCAAAGCTGGGATGCCCGGGTTCCCACACACAGCTTTCATCTCCCTCCAGGAGCAAAGCAATCAAGGGAAGGCTCAGTTCAAGACACTCTACACCACGATCCATTAGCTGAGTGTCACACGGAATGACAGGACAATCATAGTTCTGGGAGCTTTATATATGTATGATTATTAGATTTCATCCCCACTGTTGAGTGAAGCATGCAGGCACAGAGAGGTTAAGAAACATTCTCAGAGCAACCGACCCCCGGGGCAGTCTGTATCCAGAGGCTAAGAGCTTAACCACGATCACCTCTTTTTAATAGATACTGGGACTGTTTGAAACGGAACTTAAACAACCCTAATCTTTGGAATACTGGATGGAGAATTTTCTTCTATGAATACAGACTCAAGCTGTTACTATTTAACTAGTCATGTGACTATTCCAGAAAAACTTGTCTTCTATAACTTTTAAGCAGTTCTTAGAAAATAGTAATGACGAAGGGAACAAAAAGAATGGACTAATAAGGCAAGGAAAAATCCCATTTTCTAACAAAATTACTATTAAAATCGTCACCTGTGAAGTGAAATTTCACCGATTCTGGAAGACCTGTAACAGAAAAGAGAAAATCAGTACATTGGTGAGCATCTGGGGGTCAGAAATAGATGGAGAAGGTACAAAATATGGGGCAGAGGTTAGAAAAGTAAAGCATGTTTTAACCTAAATTATTATGGTTTGAGGAAAGATCACCAGGTCTTTTGTTAATGTTGAGTTTAATGGTGCCAGCACTAATTTTAAATAACAAAAAGAATGGCAGAGTAGAATAATTTTATATCCCAGTAGTTAGAGTGATTTATAATACATTCATTCAGATCCCATTTTATCAGTACATAAAATCCTACAAATCGGTGAATGTGGGTGATGTCGTATATCACTGACAGGCTCTCTGCTGGGTCAATTCCATTGTAGAATTGAGTGATGCCTGGGACATTGATTTACACACTATCACGATGGGAGAGATTTATCTCATGGCATTTATCCCATAGATTATACAGGACAGAACTCTGCTCTCTCTAAAAAGGCTCTCGGAACGTAGGCAAGTATAATAGATACGGAAATAACTTCAACCACGGCTGACACGATTTCCTTCCTTCTAATCCCAGGACATCCTGAGTTTCTTTGTAAAGTAGGTCTTTTGAAGTAGGGGTTAGAGAACCATGAACATTTTCATGGGCTATTAGTTACCCAGTTACCAAACACTGGGATCCTCCTTAGAGAGGAGGCCTACACCCACGTTTCAATATTTTCAAAGAAGACTTAGTCATTTTCTGGACAATTGCATTTATGTATATAATGGAAAATGTGACTTTAAATGCTTTCTATAGTTTAAGATGTAACTCTAAAATTATTTAACCCATGTTCAAATTACATAAGAAATCACTAGCGGTTCTGGATGAGTAAGGCTACTATATAAACATAATATTCCCTATTAATCATGTTATGTACATACACCTTAAAGATCATAAGGGAACCGGCTTCAAGATTTTTAGAATCATTCCAAGGCACAGAAGTATTTAGGTTTAGGACTCAAAACTCCTGCATCCCGGTCAGCAGCTTTGGGTACTGGGTCGAGGGGAGAGAGAGGGATAACAAAGATGAACTATCGTGGCTCAGTGGAAGGGCGAAAAATGGTTTGTATTCAAAGAAATGCAGTTATTTGGGCCGCCTGGGGACTCAGAGAAAGTCTGAGAGTCTCGCTTTGGATCAGGTCATGATCCCAGGGTCCTGGATCAAGTCCTGCTTCTCCGCCTGCTGCTCTCCCTGCTTGCACACGCGCTCTCTCTCTCTGACAAATAAATACATAAAATATTAAAAAAAAAAAAAACCCAAAACTAGGTATTCTTTTGTTCAGTCTTCTCTTCCTTTACAAACAGTGGCTTCTGTCAAATCCTGGCCCAAACGGTTGCATTCTCCATTCCCC
The DNA here is from genome assembly GCF_964662115.1 of Mustela nivalis. Classification (NCBI taxonomy): domain Eukaryota; kingdom Metazoa; phylum Chordata; class Mammalia; order Carnivora; family Mustelidae; genus Mustela; species Mustela nivalis. Next base: position 4,463,740 of record NC_139023.1, read on the forward strand.
GGAGGACCTCCCCGGTGTAGCCCGGCCATGTCTCTCACCGGATTCCCCTCCCCCACAGCCCACCCGCCCTGGCCTCCTCCAGTCCACTCACATCCTGCAGCTAACGAGTTCTTCATGAAGATCTAAACCTCCACTGGGTTCCTCTTGCTTTGGGGATAAAGATATAAATCCTGACAGGCTTCCAGGCCTCTGAGGTGTGGCCTCTCTCTCTCCCTCCAAGAGCATCCTTGTTCTGCTCAACCTTCTACATTCTAGACACGGACTTTTTGTTGTTTTTTTTAAACCCTCAGAATGTCACATTCTCTCCCCTCTGCCCGCGAGCTGTGTGCCCTTTCTCGGGGAATGTTCTCCCAAGTACCCCAAGAGGCACATTCAGGCTGACGAGCATCTACTCATCCCTCGCTGGAGCAGCCTCCGCTGAACTCTTAGTCTCGGGCAGTTCTGTTACTTCGAACGCCACTGAACATTTTTCTTTCTCTCCAGAGCTCTTGTCATAAACACTCATTACTGGATTATTTCTCAAACTCTGTCTCCCTACCTAGGCCCCCAAACTCACCAAGAACAGGATTCGTCAAGCCTCTTTTTGTTTACCACTATCATCTCCAAGACCTCACAGCCAATAAGAGGCCCCAAATAAAGATTTATTGAAAGCATACGTGCATGCATGAATAAATGAAAAAAAAAATGAGGAACTGATTGGGCCAAACTACACATTGGCCCACAAGCCTCAAGTGATTTTGAACAGCTATAAAGCGATGTCACTAGAGCGTGGGAAGGACAACAGGAAGAGCTGGGGTGGGGAGAAGCTGCCCCGAGGCTCCCCCGAGAGTCGGGGTGCGCGAGAAGAGAGGAGAAGGCATTACCAGCGAAGGAGAAGGCCGTGATCTCCTGGAGGTGGGGCGCGGCCGGGGGAGGGCGGTACATGATCTTGCCCTGGTTGACGTCCTCCTGTGTGAAATACCGGACGGGAGAGTGAGGCCGGTCCCTGTGCTCGATGATGCCTGGGGAGCAAGAGACTCAGCATCAGCACCGACAGGAAGTCTGATGCTGGACGGAATGTCCGTGGCCATAAATCGGCCTTTCGCCCCTGGTGGGGGAGGCCTCTATCCTTCGGGAGCAAGTGCTCTCCCGCTTCCCTGATCAGACCATTCTCCGGCCCTTCAAGAAAAAGGCAAATCTGAAACCGAAACAGACTTCAACAGGATCTTTTCAAAAATGCTTCGTTGAATTACGGCTGACAGACAGTACGATATGAGTTTCAGGTGTACCACTTAGTGATCTGACAATCGTATACATCCTGGAACGCTCCCCACGATCCGCGAAGTCACCATCTGTCACCACGCGAGTCCATCACCGTGTCACTGACTACGCTCCTTAAGCTGCTTTTTCCATGCTCGCGACTTGTTGGTTCTGTAACTGGAAGTCTGTACCTCTCGGACCTCTTAATCCCCTTCACCCCCTACCCATCCCCCTACCGACCACCCCTCTGGCAACCACTAGTTTATTCTTGGTATTCATGAGTTTATTTTTCAGTGTTGGTTCGCTTGTTTGACTTCTAGATTCAGACACAAATGAAAGCATATGGCGGCGTTGGTCTTTCTCCGTCTGACTGACTTCACTTCGCATCACACCCTCCAGGCCCAAGTCGTGTTGTCACGAACGGAAGGTTTCATTCTCTCAGGCGCGCCGTCCCAGCCCCACATCTTCCTCATCCGCGCATCCACGGGAGACACGGAGGCGCTCCCCTGTCTCGGCCGCTGTGAGTAAGGCTGCCGTAATTACAAGGGGCCGTGTATCTTTTTGAATGCCTGTTTGTGTTTTCTTGGGGTAAATCCCCAGTTCCTGGATCATACAGTAGATCTATGTTTAATTTTTTGGAGAAACCTCCATACTGTTTTGCACAGCGACTGCACCCACTTATACCCTTGCCAACAGCACGCAAAGGTTCTCTTTCTCCCGCATCCTCGCCAACGCTTGTAATGTCTCTCCTTTTGATACTAGCCCTTCTGACCGGTGTGAGGTAACATCTCATTCTGGTTTTGATTTGCATTTTCCTGATGACGCGTGGTGTTTGAGCCTCTTTTTGTGTGTGAGACCCAAACAGATTTCTGACTAGAAGTCATTGACCATGATCAATAGTAAGACACAAACTACTACCCCTAACATAACTTAGACTAGGTAATTCTCTACAAGTCATAGACATTTCACCATAATTTGAGATTCTTTCGATAAAGCTTAAAGGTCAAGCTTGCTGAGAAAATGACATAGATTGGGCTCCTGGTGAGGCTATAATGAGAGTTTTCTCAACTTACCCCTTTCCTTCAGAAACACCTCGGCCTCTGTGATAACCTTTGGCAACAGGAACATGGATCATGATTATTCTAAGAATTGGATTTGCAATTTTAACTCTGGGATAAATCTTTAGAGGCTGAAAATTTACCTATCGTTTCTAAATTTTGTAGGCACAGAAATAATGCTCTGATCGCCTTTCATGTCCATCAACTCTTTCAAAGAAGGACACATGGCGAGTTTGTGCTGAACTAATTCAGGTTCTGAGGGGCTGAGAGACTAGAGTCACTCTCCGAAAGACAGCCCAGGCTGCTGGACCGAGAGAGCTCCACTCGGCCCCGGCAAGGTAAGGAGAAATGCTCTTGCTGAGACTCAGCAGATTTAGAAAAAGAGAAGCACGACTTCTAGGTGTTTAGTTTCTCTGGACTTTATCAAAGGGGTAATATGACTTAATTTTTAGACATTCATCTCTCCTGGGGGATTTGATAATGTGGAAGGCTCGCATCCAGGGCAACGGTTGGTCCTGGGAGAGCAGCCTCAGAGTCGGGAGCAGACGTGTCTTACGAGAGCTCATCTCCTTTCCATGAGGGACAGCCACACCTCTGTTAGGGACAGGCTTATTAGTTACGCCCCAAGTGCAGCCACCTAAAGAATGAAGAGTGATGGCAGGGATCCGCCTCTCCTCTCTGCTGACTGCGGTTTCACAGGTTCATGTTCCCCGCCGGGAAAGGAGGGATTCATCCAAAGGGGAAAGGAACCCAGTGTGTGGGGCGCAGCACACCCCGCACGCGCGGGCAGAGCCCTTGTCCTGAGCACACGCTCGTTCCCGTTCGTGTCTGTTCACCGCTCCTAACCTCACCAGAGCAGGGTCTGCCCCTGCAGACAGTGCCCATGTCTGCCCCGTTCTGCCCGTGCATGAGAGGGGCAGCTCAACCCAGTGACTCAAGTTGCGCGCACACCAGATCTCCCGCCAGCTCTGGCACACCACAGCGGACACACTCATCTCCCTCTGTCTGACGACGGCGTCTCTTTCTCAAGTGGTCCTAAACTCAGAACAAGGGAACCGAGAGCGTGAATAATTGTTACTTCTTAAATCCTCAACAAGTACCTGCGGACGAAACTCCCGAGCTTTGAAGACAGGCCAACGATTAGAAGACAAGAGCGTCACTCAACAGGTCATTGACTGCGCGTCTTACCTTGATTTGGATGCAGAGGTACAGTGATATTGTATATGATCTTTCCGCTTGGCCTCTCAGAGTCTATGAAGGAGAGGGAATGAGGCTGAATCACAGTCAGGGCATCCTCCCGAGCCTAAACAACATTTAAGGAAGAAGAAGAAAAAACAGGGTGATGAAAACAAAAGCCAGAGGCAAAAACAAACCTTATTTAAAAAGCAGGAACAACAACAAAAATAAAAACAAAAAACACACTCACTCTGGGCTTTTAAATTAGTTACAGCAAAATATTTTCCTGAAAGCTCGAAGAAGGATCTGGTCTCTTGCACTGCAGATCTGTCTTGGCCTTAAGAACCTCAGAGGGTCATAGAATCTTCTAGTTCTCTTGCACTCTCCCCTCCCCTGCCTGCTGTCCCCAGGTTTGTGTTGGTGCCTACTGTGGGGTGTGCCAACATGACCCCTTTTCCCCAGGTGGGACTCGCCGTGGGACGCGTCAACACGAGCCAGCGCAGCCCGCTCTCCTCCTGTCCTGCTGTTCCCGGCTGGGCCACTACATCTCTGCTCCTCTGACGTCATGGGCTGAGGCTGCATCTGCTAAGAAGCCCTCCCTGACCACTCCAGGTCTGCCAACGGGAACTGTGATGTTTTCAAAGGGCAAAAGATAAGCTCACCTCAAACACCAAAAGACACTGATCATTTGAATCCCGAGGTTTAGGAATTCTTTATTAAAGCGCATAAAACTAGAGCATGTTTTGTCTCCATTGTACCCTTCAAAAGGACTACATTTTGCTTTTCTCTTCCAGTCCTCAGTATCCAAGGAAGGGGTCAGGCAAAATTAATCAAAAGGCCAATGTGTACATAGTTTTTTACTGTCCATTCACTTGTATATAGCCATAACCCACCAACAGTGACAACTCTCAGAGAGAGAGAGAGAGATTTCGAATCCCAAGACCAGGCATGACAGGGAGTTGGGTTAACAGGGAGTTGGGTTAATAACAGCAGCAAAAACATACAGAAGGGAGATGAGAAAAGGGAAAAACAGTGTGAGGGCAGGCCCCTTGTGGGTCACATACACAAGACAGAACAAAAATATCCGGCTCCCTGCCCGCTCTTCCGAGCTGACCCCTGCAGGGCTGAGTGGGACACGCTGTCCTCGTCTTTGAAGCTCTGCTTCTTCCAGAAGAAATTTCCCCACTTAGGAAAGGATTAAGTGGGGCTCAGTCCTTCCCAGGCAGGAGGGTGTGGTGCTGCTCCTGTAACCCGTGAAAAGATTGAAGGTTGCAGTTGCTTTGTAAGTGTCCTGCAGGCACACTTGTCCTGGGAGAGGCGGCATTGGCAGGTTTGGACAACCCCCCTCGAGTAGAGAGTCATATCTCAGGCCCCTGCTCGGGTCTGGAATGTCATGAGTAAGGGAAGTAAGAGTTACAAACAGCCGCTGGTCTCTCGCTCTAAAATAAAACAAGTAAGGACAACAAATGAAAAACCAAGGCCCTGTGGGAAGTGTTTACAGCCTACGCGGGTGCATACACACCTATACCCGCGAGCAGGGGTGGGCAGAGCCACGCGCACAGAGAAGGGCAGGCTCAGCACCTCGTTCAGCTCCTCCCCTGTTCATCTCGAAGCTGTCGGAGCATCTGAAAATTCTCGGGGTACTAGGAGATATTTTTGACGATCTAGATGCCCCTAAAATAATCCAGCCATTAGAAGAGGGACTGGACCGAGGCGCATGGACGACGGGAAATACACGCCAGCCCAGGGAGCATTTGTATTATGGAACCTATTGACGTAATTTCTCTACTAATAGAACGGGCAGGAGGTAGAAAAAGGAAGGACTTGATTCCCTGAAGAAAGCAATATCGAGTCTGACATATATTAAAGTACAATCAATTTTAATATTGGCTATTTGGGATGTTCAATATTTATCAATTAAACATAGTAAGAAATGAAAGATTGCATTCCACAGAAATCATTACAGAAGACACTTTTTTATTAAAATATCTGTCAACAATCGAGAAGTACAGGATAATGTTTCTCATAATGCCCATGTGACCTCTGCATATGTCTGGAATCCACCTGCTTCTCCCCAACGCCGCTGCCACCACCCTGCTGGGAGCCGCAGTCACACGTGGTCACCAGGACAGCCTCCCCACCTGCCCTCCTGCCCACCTGCCCACCTGCAATCCATTTCAGCCCAACAGCCAGCCAAAAAGGAGGTTCGACCTCTGTGGCTCAGCACCTGGTCAGGGCTCTCCATTTCACCCAGAAAAAACCTGAAGTCCCTCCATTGGCCCGAGAGGACTTATAAGATCTGCCCCGACCCCGCCCTCTGCCCGCCTCCCTGCCCCCGACACACACACTGGGCCCATCTGTGAATCTGAGACTCTCACACGCACTCTCTCTGCTCCAGCCACACTGGCTTCCCCGCTGCTCCCTGAACACGCACGCCCACCCCACAACGGGACGTGTCTAAACACTCGGCTCCCTGGGTCGCCCACCCCGCAACGGGACGTGTCTAAACACTCGGCTCCCTGGGTCGCCCACCCCGCAACGGGACGTGTCTAAACACTGGGCTCCCTGGGTCGCCCACCCCGCAACGGGACGTGTCTAAACACTGGGCTCCCTGGGTCGCCCACCCCGCAACGGGACGTGTCTAAACACACAGCTCCCTGGGTCTGGAGCACTTTCCCTTCGCGCCTCTCCTCCTCACCTCCTGCAAGTCTTTCTTAACACATCTTTGTTTTTGTTTGTTTGTTTGTTTGTAAGATTTTATTTATTTATTTGACAGAGATCACAAGTAGGCAGAGAGGCAGGCAGAGAGAGGGGAGGAAGCAGGCTCCCCGCCGAGCAGAGAGCCCGATGCGGGACTAGATCCCTGGACCCTGAGATCATGACCTGAGCCGAAGGCAGCGGCTTAACCCACTGAGCCACCCAGGTGCCCCCATCTTTGTTTTAATAAAGCTCAGCTCATTTCCATCTGCAATCCGGGCCGTCTCTGCTGTTGCCACCACCGCATTTCTGACCCCCTTGACCTTGGTCTTACGTTTTGTTTTCCCATAATACTTTCCACTCACATGCGACCTATGAGTTATTTATTTGATTTACGACTTATTGTCAATCCCCTCCTGCCCGAAGACAATGGAAACTCCGTGCGAACGTGGATTTTTGTTTGTTCGTGGATAGATCCCAAGCACCTAGCACATGAAAGAGCTCAATAAAAATTTGTTGAGTGAATGGAAAATATCATTATGAGAAGATTAGGCTAAGAAGTAAAATAATGAGAATACTTTTATAGCAACATAATTAAATAAATATTTTCCATCATCTTTCAATGTTGTCTAAAGAGAGGCAAACACTTCAACATGTAAGCCTTAGCAAAGGGAGTGTGTGATTTAAATCTTTGGGATCCCAGGTCAGGATTTATAAACAACATTATTATTTCAGCGGCCATTAAAAGAAAGACCACTTTCATCTGTCGACTGTCATATTAGCAAAGCAGCAAAGCTCATGGCTGACTTCAGAAATTAAATACCCATGAAAAATAAGAAGACGAGATGAGTAGAAGGGGTTCTACAAGAAATCATCTTCTCACACAGTTTGGTTAGGACAACAAGATTAATTCACTCCCCTACACACGTAGCGAATATTCAGTCAGAACCTACGCTGGGCAGGTCCCCCCAAAGAGCCTGTGGGAGACACACAATGAATCAGATGCAGACTTTTTCCTCAAGAATTTCTGGTTGTTGGTAAGGGGAGTTCGCAAGTAACTCCAACGTAGAAACTGCTAAGTACTGTGAAAGGCTCAGATAAAGCACAGGAGGAATTCCAAGGACAAAGAAATTTCCAGAAACTGCAGATAACAATTTTATTAGTGTTTGAAAAGGTCTCAAGAAAAAACATGGACCGATAAGTCCGCAGCCATAAACCCAATATGGCATGCCCAGACTTGAGATTACAGGACAAACAGCTCAGCTGTTCCAACCGAGCCCCTGCTCACCCCAGGGAGAGTGGTTTTAAGAGAACCCTTGTTCCAGCGATCACTGCGGAGACAAGTCGAACTAGGAGGGCTTCTGCACGGCCGTCCTCTCGAGTGGTGACCGTGGGCAACCCCCCTCGGAGTACCACAACTATCTGAAAAAGGACTTAGCGAATATACTTCGCGTTAAGAGATAAGAGAATTTCTTTCCCCTTTAAGAAGAGAACGGAAATACGACGTTGGAAGTATATGTTTATATGCGTCTACCCATACGATCGATTCATTTGAATCTGAAGGTGAGATAGTAAAGTGAATTATTAGCTGTGTGAGAGCAGGTCTGAAAACGATGCGTTTCGTCAACAGACACTCACTAAGCAAGTACTTCTACGTGAGTCATTGCGTTAGATGCGGAGAAGGTACCAAGATTAAAGAAAGATTTTGTCCCTAAGGATCTTCTAAGTCAAACAGTGGATGGTTACTTGGAAAACTGAGTTAATGTAAAGTTATTAACTCATTTGCTGAATCTCACACTATGCTATGCTATTTATTGGTAAACATGCTTGTTTATAGATCTCCTTGCCCAACTTTGATATATATACCCTAAATGTATATATCTCAGATTACACACACAGAGAGACACACACAGACACGCAACACATATATATTATATACACACACATATATATCTTATAATATTATTCAGACTGGACACATCTTGTACATGCATGTAGGCACATAGTTCTGGTGGAACGCTACAAAACAAAGTGGTAGGACACCATTTAAAGGATCGGATTTGATGAAGAGCATTATAGAAAGGCCATAGAACAAATTTCCATTTAGGCAGGTATTTTTTTTATGCTGCTTTTTACTCTATGCAATCTTCCTGGGGAATCTCAGGCCCGAGCATGAAACCACCACATGTCATTAATGATTCTCAGAGGTTTACGTCCCGCAGAGAGTATCTACTGATCTTCTGCCAGCCTTGACCAGGCACACCTTTTGTAAGCGCCTCCCACGGAACTCGTCACGGCCTGCAGCGCTCCCCCTTCCTGAAGTCCACATACATTCCTGACCTCGTGAAGGGCATCCTCCCATATCAGAAACTGGGCCGTTTTACCCACTTCTACACAGCTGACCTCTAGGACTCTAGATCTCTTTTCATCTCTCCCTATGTTCTTTACACCATCTTAACCACTTTTAAGGGCACAGGACAGGAGTGTTAACTGTATACACGTCGTTGTGGAACACATGTCTAGAACGTTTTCATCTTTCAGAACTGAAACTCAATATCCACTGGAGAAAATCAGCTCCCCAATTCCCTCTGCTCCCCTCTACCCCCGCCCCTGCAGGGGCCACTACCTTTCCACGTTGGGTTTCGGAAAGTGTCACTACTTTAGGTAGCTCCCGTAAGGGGAATCAAGCAGTATTTGCCCTTTGCTGACCGGCTTACTTCACTCAGGTAATGTCCTCAAGGTTCATACATTCTGTAGCCCAGCAGGACGTCCTTAAAGAGTGGATGACAGCCTGTTGTTGTGTAGAACATAATTTCTTCATCTGTGTATCGCCTGAAGGACATTTCAGATGCTCCTGCCTCTCAGCCATCCGCATCCCGCGGCAGTATACACGGGTGTGCCGTTGTCTCTGAGATCTCACTGACCTCCTCAGTCCCTACTGCCCCCCCAGGCGGTACATGCTACCTGACCTTCTTGTTCTAGACGCCTGTAACGGCCTATGCCTTGGCCTCCTCGTTCTCTGTCTGGACCCCATGGCGCGTGTTATTTTCACTACAGCCAGAACGATTTTCCTAAATTGAAAATCTGATCACACCCCCTCTCTGCTATGAATCGTTCAGCATCCTACTTGCCCCAAAACATCCTTTCAGGACAAAATGGAAACGCTTCATCTCATCTGTAAGGTCCTCTATGATCTGACTCTCATTTCTTACTTCTTTTTCACCGAGGGATTTATGCTCTGGCCAACTGAACTCTCTGCAATTCCTCAAACACGTCATGGTATCCTGTGTCTCTCACTTCTTTCCCCTGCTGCTCGTCTGCCTGGCATGAATTTCCCTCTATTTGCAGTCTAGATAAATGGGGTTTCAAGTGTGGTGAGCAGAGCAGAAGCAACGGCATCACTTGGAAACTCGTTAGAAATGCACATTCTCGGCTCTAGACCAGATCTACTAAATTAGAAAACCCCGGCGTAGGCTCCAGCAATCTGTGGTCTAACCAACCTTACAGGTGATCCTAAGGAGGCTGAAATTTGAGTCCACGCTCTAGAGATAATTTACACATCAACCAGCTCAGCTCACCTCCAAGAGAAAGCCTTCCACGACCTCCCCCACGCTCCACTGGACTAGGTGTCTCCCTACTTGCTTCCAGAGTGTGACTCTGCTTGCGTATCATATCAGAGCGTTCGTCATGTCCTGGTCGTCATTGCTTACTTATTTGCTTGTTTTAGACTCTAAGTTGCTTGAGAAGAGAGACTGTGTTTTATAGTCATTGAATTTCCAATACATTTCACGGCCCTTGGGATAAATTAGGGGCTCGAAAGTGTTTACCGGGATGACCGAATGACTGGAGAGGGGTACTCCTGTCCTTAAACACAGATATCGGTATACAATATTTGTATTTAGAACATTCATGATGTATCTACCAAATATGTGCAAAACGAATGTACTTAGGTGAGTCCAAATCACTAAAGAGAAAATGTGTTTTTGTCACAGATTTCAAGGATATCTGATAGTAATGGCCCCAATTCATGTCAAAAGACATACAAGCTGTGTAGATTCTAAGGAACAAAAGAGTGGGCTAATCACATTTTACAGTAAACTCACCTTTGTGGTACCCTAAATTAGACAAGACAGATGCGACTTGCACACATGCAACCTGAGGCCCTAAAGGTTAAGCAGCGTGAGAAGCTTCTAGAGGTCCACAGCTACAGAGTGGGAATGGCGCCACCGTCTTTGGCTCCTGGCCCATTTTCCCCCTCTAAACCCAAAATAACACTGCATTAGCATTTGGCAAGAAATGCGCATGCACATTTTTCTTTACACTTTACAGAAAATTCTGATCCAAGTTCCTCCAGTCAGAATGATGAATTATAGACCTTATAGTGCTGCTGAATTATGATTTCTTTAAATTATGGTTTATGGTGGAAATGCCGATACCAGCTATTCATTAAAAACTTTCTGTTTCCCCCTTTATGTCTCTGTCATGCCCCAGACCCATAATTTCTAAAACCACGGCTGCTCTCTTTGTTGTGGCTCAGGGCTGATACACTACTTTGGAGTGTAATTATGTGGGCGCTAACTAAAATGTGAACCTTTAATGATTAATTTACGAGATCTTATATGCTTGGGGCTCTGTCTAGAACAGGGGTTCTGGCTTTCCATACCCCCTAGATACGGGGTTACAGTGCAGCTGCTAATTGTCTGAACTCAGCTTCATGTACCAATTTAGCTGTCACCTTGCTTCAAACCTGCCCACGCGCCCACACTCCTTCCTCACAGCGCACAAGACCTTCCGTGATGGAGCTCACCAGGCTCCGCATCCTCACTCCTCTGCCTCCTCCTGACCTGCTGGGGATCATCCCACCCATCACGGTGTCCTTCACCTCCGGGTCTCTGGAGGTGCTGCTCTAACGTCCGGGAGAGCCCTGCACTGCCACCTCTCCGTTTCGTCTGACCTGCCTCTCCAACTGCCATTTGGGTAACTGGTACTTATTTCTTTGGATTCGGCAAAGGCATCCCTTTCTCCAGGAAAGTTTCATAATAGGAAAACAAAACCAAACGCTCCTCACAGGGCTTCTAAAACACAGACCGGCCGTTTCTCCAGCGAGGTGGAGGCGGAGCGGACTGAGCAATGACCCCCACATGGTTCTGGTGCAATGGACACAAGCTCCAAACTCCCTCCCAGCACCCAAGGAGGCCCCGGGACCTCCGGGATGCTCTAAAAAGGACAGAAGTGGTGGACGGGAGGTTGCGGTGGATTCTACATCACCTTCCCTCTACGCTCTTGTTGACATGAACAAGAAATGTGTTCCCGAGACTGGTTCTTACTGGCCCCAGGGTCCACACTCTGAGTCACGCATTCACCAGACGCAAGAGCGGGGTGCTCTATTAAACCCCAGCAGCGCGCCTCCTCCACGCGGAAACCGCGAGCCCCTCCACCCAACTCACAGTCATGTGGAGAGATGGTCCGCGCGAGAGTTTAGGCGCCCCGGGTGTCTGCGGTAAGATCGCAATGTTGAACGTGCGGCTCTCCAGGTGTGTGTGGGCGTCTGTGGCACTGGACACCTGCAAGGAAACGTGACACTGGTGAGCCTCTCATCTGTGCTGGGCACAGCCTGTTTGTGCGTGTTTGCTTTACCCCTTGAAACCATCTGTCTTGGAATTCTATGCATTTTTGCATTATGATTTTCATTCTGCTCTTCATTTCAATGCTAATGTTTTACTGATTATGAAAAAACCATGTAATCATTTTAGGCAGTCCTAAAAATGCACAGAAATACAAATAAAAACTAAAAAAGCCAGAATTTCACTAGGTAAAAATAGAAGTTATTAACATATTGATGCATTTTGGTTTAGTCTATTTTCTATAGATAAGTGAAACTTTAGATACATGTTCCACATTTTTACCAAACGTAATAATGTGATGTTTTGCTATTTCGTTAAACAATCTTGAAAACATGATTTTTGATAGCTACGTATCTCATTATAAGCATATATGACACATGATTTATATGTGATTTTTTTTCTAGTTCTTTAAACTTTATCCAGCACGAATACGTACACCTATAAATGACAAATATCAGCCTCGTCACTGTAAAAGCGAGATTAGTAACATTTACAATTAGAAGAGTCACCAAATCGACCTCTTTTTGCTTCAAAATGCTAAAAAATGATGCTTTGCCGATGCCGTAGCTTTTCTCCTCCCTCTGTGATCTTGAGCTGCCCCTTGAGCCCTCCGTCTCTCCTTGGTCCGCTCCACCAGGGGCCGAGACCTGCTGAGGCCGGAGTGGGCACATATAGCTGCAGTAATCGCACAGGAGGGGGCGGTGTTCTCTCACGTCGGAGGATAAGCAGGAATGGCAGTCCTTGCCCTGTGTCTTCTCAAGTCGTGCCCAACAGAAAACCTGTCTTCTCTATGTCCATCCCACCAGAGGCCTGGAGATCAAGCTTTGGAATATCCACACGTTTTCAAGAAGACATCTTATGGTGTGTCATTATGAATAATTCAGTAACAATAGCAATGATTCCCTAACATCGGTCACAGGCTCAGCACTCTGCTACCTACTTTTCAAAAGTTATCTTACTTACCTACTTACTAATCTATCTACCAAGTAGCTATTATCTCTTATTTTAAAGATGAGGAAACTAAAGGGCAAAGAAGTTGAGCAAGGTGTCTAAGTCATGGTCAGTAAGGGTCAGTATTCAACCAGGTCAGCGGTTCATGATCTTCCCACTGACCAAGATGGCTCAATTTGGAAACTTTAGAACCTTAGGAAAGGGGAAAATATGCTCTGTTTTTTGGGGAAAAAAAAAAAAAAGAATGGAACGCCGTCTAGGTAGTGAAATATGGGTATACTACCAAGCAAAGAAATCACTCCTTGCTTCCTCAGTAAACATACTGGTGTGAAATAAACGTTGGTCTTTTCATACCGAAAGCCCCAAGGCCGATTCAACATGATCTGAATATACCAAAGCCAGTTCCCTCCTATGCCCCCAAATGATGTAAATGTACATGCTTTCTTCTCACTGTGCCATGCTCTACTTTTTAATGCCACCGAGTTACATAAATCCCAAGTTTTCCATGCAAAGTGACAGATGGGGTGCATTGATGGCTCATGATGGCACATCAGCATTAAAACAAAATTAAATCCATGTAACTCATTATATTGCATTTTCTGCTTTAAAAAAAGAAAAGAGAAAGGGAAGAAAGAGAAGAATCATTAGAACAGCATCTTTTTTAGTTTAAAATCCTTCTGGGACACTAAAATGATGAATGAGAGAAGTTGCAACCATTTATTTTAGCACACAACTACAGTGTCTGTGTCATTTCAAACCAAAAGATGAGGCAAGCCTATAAAACAATGAGGCTTTAAAATCACACCGAAACTTCCACATCCAGGAGAACATAATCTCAGAGAGTTGTTTCACATTTGCAATAAAGATGCCGTCCGTGCTCAGGATGCACTTTCTGGAATGCCTTCAGAGAGAGAGCTCACAAATCACCAGAGGAAACCGAGCTTGTTGCTGCATAATTGCTCCCTGTTTTAACCAAAAATAATTACTGCTCTTCTTACCAGACAGGACTCTGGCTGACTCTTGGCATTTTGGTTATTTTTTTTTAAAGAATTTTTATTTATTTATTTGACACAGACAGAGATCACAAGTAGGCAGAGAGGCAGGCAGAGAGAGAGAGGGGGAAGCAGGCTCCCTGCTGAACAGAGAGCCCGATGTGGGGCTCCATCCCAGGACCCTGAGATCGTGACCTGAGCCGAAGGCAGAGGCTTAACCCAGTGAGCCACCAGGGCGCCCTCTTTGGCTGTTTTTAAAAATCAACTTCCGAAGGATGATTTACTGTCTCTCCTGAGGATGTGATAAAGAAAATCCCATAGATTGTGAAGAAGATTTCAGCTCAGGGTTCTAAACACGTCTTGAGGAAAATGTGTGAAGACTTTCCAAAGGGAACCCCTTTCTAAGTAAGAATGTTCAGCTGCCGTGTCTCAAATTCTAGTGCATCTGTTTTTAAAAAAGATCAGTTACTTTTGCTTTTCTATAATTACCCGTTTAGTAACCAAGTTGCAAAGGCAAGCCAGCATCACTCTGAGCAGGTAAGGAGACTCCCTCCCGGGGAGGGGCTCCGGATGGAGAAGGTCCTCCATCCCGACACTGATAAAGGCAAAGGCAGATCCGAGGATTCCAGTTTGCTGAGGTGCCTTCTTATGATCAAGGTCTTTGCCTCCATTCTGACTCATTCTCTGAGGACTGGGCAGTTCCCCAGGTGCTAAAAATGAAGACGCTAACTTGGCAGACGG